>NW_024044188.1:0-11697 GCF_014851395.1 Micropterus salmoides
AAGTGTGAAAATAATTACAATAAATACACATCTTAAATGCAATCATGAAAACAGCAGCAGTCAATATCTAATAAGAAGTCATTTGTTTAGTCTCTTAAAGGTGTTGCTCTTTGCTGTGGGTACACTACATTGTCTTCCTGAGGGGAGTTTTTGAAATTTGTTAAAAAAAGGTTTGGGTTAAAATAAGTACATCACTCTAGGAAGTTATCTCAGGGTGTGTGTCATGTAGTACAGTAGGTGTGTCCTGTACACTACAGATAGAGCCTTCTTGTTACACAGGTAGAGTACCCCTTTAAGAAGTCAGTTCCGGAGAGATCAGTGAGTCATGTTCAAATACTTAAAGCTGATTCTGGTTTCATCCTCACTCTGTTCAGTTAACACAGACATTATGGTCCAGTGTGGCTCTAAGTCAGTGGCCCTCCAGGTCTTCCTGTGTCCCATATATTATAATGGATATAACGAGTCACTGCTGGCCCTCAACTCCCAACATCGCAAAAACCATTGTAAAGGGATTGCTGACTGGACGGTGGACCCGCCTGTTCTCAGATTCAACTTCTCCATCACAAAGGCAGCGATCGTTGCCTGCTCCACCAAGCTGACAGTAGGTTATCTTCGCCTGAAACACCCAGCAGATGCCACTCACACAACAGATTCTTACTCAACCAATTTTTTCTCAAAGCTCATTCAGGGGGTGGGTGGCGGACTGTTTGCAGACTTCTCTAAATCCAGAAAGTCAACATCTCAGGTAGTATCCACTCCGAGGACTCTAGTACAGGAGCCATCACCTATAACCCAAAGTTGATGTACATGTTCTCCTGTGACTACCCACTGCAGTACCTGGTCAACCAAACTCAGATGAGAGTGTAAGTGATATGTGCAGTTTAGAAGTGCACACGTTTACACTATGTACACAGGGGGGGTTTGTTCATTAGGACGTACTGCCAAGCCAGGAAAGGCAGGGGATTGTTCTTACCTTTTCTACCACACTGTTAGTTAGCTATGACTGTTTTTGACAGGCAGTTTGCCTCTGAATATCGTCAAGTCTGTGGAGTCCCGCTTCTTTTGGGGCGATTTCAGCTCGGTTGAAAATCTCCCACAGTTTCTTTCGAGCTGCGGGCCTGCAACGCAATCTCTATGGCTTCCAGGAGGGCTTGCACTTATGTGTTTACATCATGCGCCCAGCAGCAGAGCTGCTTCTGCCACCTGAAAATGACTCATCAGTCCACCAGCTTGTTGGTCTCACTACGATCAGCTGCTGTTTTAAAACGTACGTTCAGGCTGAAAATTCAACCGTGGTGTTTTGTAAGGAGATGCAGTGACTTTACAAGCAGTAAGTAAGACACAGCAATGTTATAGCCTAATACATGTAATTTTTTAAGCTATGAGGAGAGGAAAGGTCTGCTAGCCACTAGGCTAATGTATGCGGTGTAAAATGCCATAGGCTAAGCTAACTATTATTAAGGCATGTTTTATGTGTGGTAGTGGAGTCAATTTAAAGTTAACTTTACAGCACTTAACCAGTAAAAAAAATGTATGTGTTGTTTTTTTCTTTTATTGCCAGAAACCACAGAAGAAAGAGGAGGTAGCATGATGTGGTCGTCACTTGCATCTTAGTCAGAGGAGGATAAAAGAAGAAGAAGGAGAAGTAGGAAAGCAACAGAAATTAAAACAGAAACAATAGAATATACCTTTTATATTTCCCCTTACATTACTTGTTGTTTATGTGTAAATACAGAGTTAGAATGGGAGAACAGCACATAGCTCATTGTTACGTGTGATTATAGAGTATGGGAGAACAGTGGATACTTGTAATACAGCCCGTTGGATTTGTTGTACCTAAAAAAAGGTGTGTCACAGCCCCTTTCTGGGGATTGTCTTGCTGTTGCCTCTCCAGTGCACCTGTTGCCACTTTCATTTGCACCAAAACAAGTGACATTGATTCACAATAACTTATGCTTCTTAACTGGACAAATTGATATCCCTGAAGGTTGATTGATTGACAAGATGTTATACTGTGATGATTAAGTGTTCCCTTTTTTGAGCATCGTAGAAGAACTGACTAAGTTAAACTGGCTGACCTTGGACACAGATCCCTCAAAAGAGCTGTGTCTCAGGTGGCAGAGAGGGTGTGTGAGTGTTGGTGTGTGGGTAAGCTGAGTATCATTGTAAGCGCTTTGGATAAGAAGTGCTGTATTGCTCCTGCACCTTGCATGGCAGCCTCTGCCATCAGTGTATGAATGGGTTTGAATGTGTGAAAGTGTTGTAAAGTGCTCTGAGTGTCAGAAGACCAAAAAAAGCACTGCATAAACAAAAGTCTATTTACCATTCCATCCTCTGTATGGAGAATTGTAAATGGCAATTCAGAGCATCAAAGTGAGAAATGGGTTTATCTCCCTCGTCATCAAACAGTGAAATAGTCAGGAGTCTGCTGATGATCAGTCGATGGGTGGCCACTGTGGTGGTGTCTAAACCATTTTTAATAGTTAAGTTGGGCAATGATGGCTATGCTGTCACTGATTCTTAACTTCTTGTTAATATTTATATAGCGCCAAATCACAACAACAGTTATCTCTGAGCGCTTTTCATAAAAGAGCAGGTCTAGACCGTACTCTATGATGTTGTTTACAGAAACCCAAACCAGGTTTGGAGGAACAGAGAGAGAAAGAGAGGGATGGAAGGGAGAGAGAGGGGAGGGAGGCAGCCTACACAATATACACACAGAGGTACAGACAGTAAAGGTGATGTTGCTATAGACTAAGTGAAAAATGGTACAGATATTTATAGTAGTGTTAATGATAACAATCATAATGTTAATGATTATAATAACAATAATAACAATAGGACTAGTAACAATAGCTGTTGTAGCAGAGGGTGTCGAGCAGGAACACGGGGACAGCAGGTGACCCGCAACCACGGATCCAGACTCCACAGCTCCAGAGCCAGAAAACCTGCAGGAAGTGATAGGAGGAGAGAGGAGAGGGACGAGAAAACACAAGACTACCAGAAAGGGGAGAAATTGAGTTAGTAACTTGCAATAATGGGATGAGGTTGCATACAGAGGGAGAGGAAGTAGAGGAGAGAGGAGCTCAGTGCATCATGGGAAATCCCCCGGCAGTCTAGGCCTATAGCAGCATAACTAAGGGATGGTTCAGGACTCACCTGAACCAGCCCTAACTATAAGCTTTCCAGGCTGCAAGGTAAATGTCTCTTTTGGACAATAAAGTTAAAGTGGAAGAGTGCTAACTCAAATCAATCTCAAAAATAATTTCAGTACACTGGCCATTGCATTTTCAAATCATGCCAGTTTGAATAGTACAGGTCTAGTTCATTACTAGCATGGAAACTAAATGACTTAAACTAATCACAGTATATGATGAGGGATATCAAAACGTTGGCTATGTGTGAAATTATACCCTTAGAACTGGGCAGCATAGATGGGAAATTTGTTGAGCTCTGGAAAATAGGGGTAAAATCATGTTTCGGATTTCTTTTATTAAAAGGGTTTGTGTGAAGAGGACTGTAGATGAATGAACCTCAGTTCAGCTTGACTGTATGGAAGGCAGTATAAAGACATTATGTTTGGTTATGTGTTGTCAGAGGTGTGTGTACTCTTGTGTCTAGTTTCAGCAGGGCTTGAATCTCGCCTTGGTGCGTTGTTCCCTCGTGTATCAGATGAAAGATGACCTCGTTGCTGTGATGGGATGCTCAGCAATTACAGCCGGCTCTTTCAGCTCCTAAAAGGCTCTTCATAAAGTACCACTGCCTAACTTACGTTCTTATTTGTTCAAAAAAAAAAAAAGCCAGATTCTTCATCTGCAGTACACTGAAATATTCTGTAATAATGATATGATAAAGTGGGATATGTCAAAAATACATGTTTTGATTCAATTTATATGATATTGTATAATAATGAAACAAAAGACATTTGTTAGAGCAACAGCCAACAGTCTTGCTTGGCTCTTAATGTTATTACCAAAATTAGATGTTTTTGGAAGAAATACATTATCAGATCATTCTATTATTATTTTGTTTACAAATAAAGATCTCAGAGGGGAGCTGGCGCTGATTGTTATCTTAAAGGTTTCCGAGAGACACATCAATAGATTAG
Organism: Micropterus salmoides; assembly: GCF_014851395.1. Classification (NCBI taxonomy): domain Eukaryota; kingdom Metazoa; phylum Chordata; class Actinopteri; order Centrarchiformes; family Centrarchidae; genus Micropterus; species Micropterus salmoides. The sequence continues at coordinate 4,109 of NW_024044188.1, forward strand.
TAATGACTAGTAAGTATTTAGTAATTTCCAGCTGCTGACAGAATTTTTTTGTCCATCAGGTCTGGGGTCAACCTGGCAGTCCAAGACAATAATGGGAGTTTCATCAGCACACTGAGCATGCAGCTTTACTCGGTAAGAAGGTGTCGTGAGAATCAACGCATGTTTATTTTAGTCAAGTTCAGTTGACATTATGCGAAGGAGGACATCAAATCACATGCAACTACAAAAATGTCAAGCATGAAACAAATAAGTCCAAGATTTATTTCTATCCTCTTCTTTAATGTAAACAGTACAGTCTATAATCCTGATTTATAGATTAAAGTATAATTTCAGGAATTCTAGAAGGTTCATAAGGTAACAGCAAATCTGAGTATTCTGGACCAATAACATTAAGTGACTTATAAAGTAGTTAAAGTGGAGAAGTGTCTTTGTATTTGCTTGAGAGAGAAAGGGTCGTACTCTAGCAGTGTTCTTGAGATGATAAAAAGCAGTCGTACAAATATTTCTAATATGTGACTCAAAACTGAGAACTGAGTCAAAAATAACTCCCAGGTTTTTCACCTTATCACAGGGATTTAGTGCCAGCATTCGCAGATTCGTTTTGAGTTCTCCATCTGAGATTCAGAACCAATGACCAATACTTTTTTAAAATACTGTTTTGTCCTGATTGAGCTGCAGAAAATGTTCTGCCATCCATGACTGTATGTTTAGAAAACAGCTAAAAAGGGCATCTACTGGTCCTGGGTCATCAGGGCAATGTATAGCTGTGTGTCATCAGCACAACTGTGAAAATTGATGCCGTGGCTCCTGAAGACGTCTCCAAGCGGCAGCATGTACAGATTAAAAAGGGTAGGGCCTAAATGTTGGAAACACCACAATTCATTTTATGTCTTCTGGATAGAGATTCATCAATACACACAAAGAATTCTCTCTCTCTCTCTATCAGTGAGATATGATCGGAACCGTCTTTCTGCTATTGTGCATTTTCTTTATAATTGTTTAGTTTTCTCAGTTCTTCAGGGAGGTATAGAGATAGTCTTTATCTTTTTCAGTTTTAGAGGTGCCACTAAGTCAAGGGTTGATCTAAGTTTACTGTTAAAACTATCTACAATAAAATCACTAGGGAGGAAGGTAATATATTGGCAGGAATATCACAAAACATATTAGTAAACTTAACTCAGACATACCAGCAGGACTGCTCCTCTGGCCCTCCCTTTCTGTGGGATGTGCAGATGTATCAGTCTAAACAACATCCTTCCCTCTCTTCTGTTAAAGGACAATAGCTACTCCTCTGTGCTGCAGATCCCTCCAGGAGGCCTGCAGCTAAAGACCAGGATCTTTGCAGAAGTGAAGGCGTCCAACCTCACAAGCAGGTACTTCACACTTAACACAAGTTTTATCAACTTGATTATACTAATTGTAAAATATCTTATTCTTAAACATTACAAATATTTGCTCAGTAAAGTACATATTAACCCCAAATATGTAGCAAAATATAGTGCTGTTTGGTGTGCATGTTAACCCAGGGGCACAGGCCAACCTAATCAAACTTCTAGATACTTTTTCCAAAACTTTACCTGTGTCAATTTTCACAGAAAATGGGAAAATATGGCTGGATCTATCAATCTGTGCTAATACCGAAAACTCCTCCTTGCAGATTCAACGTGCTCCTGGACCGATGTTACGCCACAGTTTTGCCTTTCCCCATCAACACCACATATTATGATCTCTTTATTGGGTGAGTTATATGCCTACAGAGATGAAACGTGAAACAACTTGACTCAGTTTTAGAGAAAGATGTTCAGAAATAAGTCCAGTCAGATTATTTCTAAAGCACATTCAAAAACATCCTATACATAACAAAGTGCTGTACAAATTTATGAAATTAAAAAAAACAATCAATAAAACCTACAACATAAATAGAAGGCCCGATAATAATGGGAAATTTATTCCACAGTCTTGGGGCCACAACCGAAAAGGCCTGATCCCTGTCTTTTCATCCGGGACTGTGGAATGGCTAAAAAGGAACTGGTCTGATGATCTAAGGAGACTGGAAGAGTGATACACTGTATGGAGAGCTAAAATGTATAATAAAGCCATTTCATATAATGCCTTAGAAAATGTAACAGCACCTTAAAATTGGCTATTTTACCTGTAACCAGTGAAGAGAGGCCAATATCGAGACCGAAGAGTAGGAAATATTTCCATTATTAACAGAAAAGGTTCTATCCTTCGTAGAGTCCGTCCATTGTGGAGCAACACCACTTGCTGTAGGGGATCTAGGAGGATGACATGATCAAAACAGGGGCGGCTGTAGCTGAGGAGGAAAATTCAATTCACCTACACAGTATCCACACAGAGGTACAGACAGTAGAGGTGCTGGTACAAACTGAATGAATAATGATGGAAATTTAGTAGTTTATGATAATAATCGTAATGTTAATGATTATAATAACAATAATAATAACAATAGCACTAGTCACAATAATTGCGGCATAGGGGTTGAGCATGAACATGGGGGTGGCAGGTGACTCGCAACCACAGATCCAGACACCACAGCTCCAGAGTCAAAGCGCGTTGCCCGTTAATTGGAAGACCGGTGGTTCCCTGGCTCCTCCATTCTGCAGGTCGAAGTGTCCATCTCACCAAATTGCGTCTTTGAGTGGTAGAAAAAATAGAATGGCGCTGTACAGATCATACCTTTACCATATCGAAAGCAGTACTAAGGTCAAGAAAAAGTGAGATAGCACAATTTCCAGAAATCATTCAGTACTTTAAGAAGTGCTGTTTCTGTGCTATGGTGTACTCTGGAACCTGACTGAAAGTGAAAATGAATGGAGCTGAGGAAGAACAACCTTCTCCAGTATTTTAGACTGAACCACATCATGTTTAAAACTGGATGGAACAATGCCATTTATGAGAGAGCTATTTACTCGAAAACAATAAGTAAGACAGTCTCTCCTCTCTGTCTGCTCGGTTCACTGACTGACAGTTTCCCCCCGACCGGGCTTCAGTGAACACTGCTGAGCTTCCTGAGACATTCTTCTCTAATAAAAGCTGACTTGCAAACAAGAATTCCCAACACAAGAATATCAGAATTTTTGGTAGACTGAAACTTGGTCAAAAACTCTAAAGGACGGGACAAATCTGTTCTCCTCAAGGTGTACCCGGGATAGCCAGATGATAATGGGGGTCAACGGAAAGCGGCAGGAAGCCCGCTTCTCATTCGAGGCTTTCCGCTTTGTGCAAAACACAAATGCAACTCTCTCTACCTACATACACTGTGCCGCCAGGCTCTGTGAAAAGTCCTTCTGCCCCAACCTCATTCAGGTCAGATTCTGCCTCCTCTAGTGCAACACTTCACAAATTCAAATATTTCTGTGAACAATAATTTAGATATTGTATTCTGCACTGTCCATTTTTTAAAATTCTACATTTCTACAGTATCTACACATCACAGCTACAGATTGGTTAAGGTTATAGAAAGATGTTGGTTATGGGATGGGAATGTCAGACAGGCCCACTTTCCATAACCTTACTTTCTACATGGATATTTAGGGCACACTTTCTTCCATTCAACAGTTGTGTTAGATGTAAATTGTGCGGTGCAGATTTGTCCAATGTGGACATGATTGCTTGGGATACTGGGCTGCACAAATCATATCTTGCTATGGATCTAGATGTAGTTTTAACGTACAGTAGTTAGTGTATTTTCATGGAAAGCTGGTATGGCAAACAGCAGTGTTCTTCATTTAACTGCTACTTCTCAAATTCTGGGTACTTTATTATTGCTTATAAACAATGTCCTAACCAAAATGACAATCGCCCAATTCACCTGTAGAACTGCACCAGCTCAAAGAGGCGCCGCAGCGTCAATGACAACCAGGGCACCACAGTGAGCGACATGGCCACTACCAGCTCAGGCCCCATCACTACCCGCCTAGACAATGGTGAGAATTTGATTGGTCTTTTTATGCTGATGGGTCCATGTGCTTGGCGGCCAACGGGTTTTCATTTAGAAATGAAAAAAAACAAAAACGATAAACAGCTTGTTCTCCGGTTACCATACTTTTTTATATTAAAAAAGGGAAAATGAAAAACAATCTTGTTATGTGATTGTCTTTGATGTGTTTTTTAGATGGAAATCGGAAATTAAAATACAACTTCAAGTTGTCTATCAGGACAGAAGTCCCTGACAAGTCCCTGCACAGCGGTTATATCCCACAAGACATCCCATTTTTTCTGTTTTCTGTTATAAAACCTGCACATTCATCAACATATTAAACACATACAAACATATTTATGTCCGTCTCATAGATGTACATCGGCAAACTCCTGACTTCCAGGTATGTGGCATACAACCACTTACTGCTTACAATAGTAAGCGATTTATACACACGTATTTGAAATTCTAATTTCCATTTATAAGCATATAAAAGAAATTCAGATCACAGGCTGTTACCCTTATTTTGTCTTTTCACATCAAAACAAAAAATGGGTTATTTTCCTTGTTTCCTTGTTTCTCCATGTCCCAGTGGTAATTGGGAAACAAGACGTTTTTCATTTTAGTTTTTTTATTTCAAAATGAAAATCTCTTGGCGCCAAGTACACAGACCCTGAATCATACTTGTCAAGTTGACTAGGGGGTTCTTTTGATCATGAACGAACTGAGGGTTTTTCTTTTTCTCTTGCAGGGCATCTGATGACATCTGGAGGTATGCATACACTGCCAACATGAGTTCACTCACTGTATTATTGTATTTTTATCAACAAAACACATGGCATGAAGATTGGACAACAACGTCATTTGGTTACCCATATAGATGTAGTAGTAGGTAATCTGTCCAAAGTTAAGGGTCAGACAAAGAATCCTCACCTGATAAAGGGAAACGGAGGCCTCTAGCTGGAGCCTGTCCCGGGGAGAGAAGTTACAGGTCAGCACTTTGTTGGTGGGCTTTGATCCAAGAGGACTTCAGTCTCTGCTGGAAGCATAGGCGGAAATCGCCTATATATACTTAAAATATTTGTGTAAGTAGTAAAACAATACAAATGCAAAAAACTTTTATTGCCCCATTTAAGTTTAGAAACATTTTGAGTCCCCCTCCCTTGCCTCAGAGGTTTGGTCCACTGCCTGCTTTCCCCCTGACCATGCCCCTGACACACACGACTCTCCAGAGGGAGAGAAAGTTTAAACGCTTCAGTATTTGTGGGACTCCAGTAAGGCTGGCAGGGTTATTTTATTCACTTAGAACATCAGATAACTGTGTTTTCTCTTTAATACAGACGATGCTATCTATTGTAGCTTATTTTGGTCACTGGAGTGAAGAAGACATAACGCTCACTATTTACACCTGCAGAGAAACAAGAGTGAACACAGCGGTTGGTGCTGATGTCATTCACACCATGGTGGTCTCGATCGGTAATTAACAGAAAGCCTCCTCCACATGCGGCTCACCTGCTGCTGTGAAAACCGAACTGCCGGTGAAAAGTACGAAACGAGTTGTCTAGTATAAAACTGCTCACATAAAGTCAGAGCAGACTTTATGTTTAGTTGGGTTTTATTTGTAGCTACAAACATAAACCTGTTGTACAATTTCCATCATGCTCGTCAGTATAAGAACTGTACATTGCTTTTCATGTTCTAATCAATCCTTGGTGTCTCTTTTCTTCCCAGGTGCTCAGCAGACTAATATGAACAGGACCGTGCTGACTATTTCAGTTGCAGCAGGAATCGCTGGAGTTATTGGTCTTACTCTGGTGGCTTTCATTGTTTACCAGAAGTACAACTCCAATATACAGTAAGCTTCAAGAAGACAAATCTATTTCCACAACAGTGACAGAGGGTCAAGACACCTTGTCCTGTCTCATTTACTCGTGTAGTGGTTTATAATACCATGGGAGCATTAGGATAAATGACTGAGGGTTCTCTGACTTTTGCATTAATTGTTGCTATTATTTTAGATACAACATAGGTTCCTTGAAGTATAAGAGAGGGAGAAAACAAGAAAGCTGTATACTCTGATCTTTTCAAATACAGCCTTGGTGATTTCATTTAGATTGGAAGGACACATGAATGAGACTCTGTTGGGGATGCTTATGTATATCACGTTAAATCCTCACCTGCCAACAGAAGTCAGACAAACAACTGCACTCATAACTCATATATTATTATTAAAGTTCTGCACACTGCTTTAGGCACTTGTATTCCCTTTACAGATGTTGGGTAACAGAACTGAGGGCATTGATTATTTGTTACTAAAGCAGGGTGATATGTAACGTAGCTCAGGGTTTTAAATTTATGGCAAATTTCTAGAGTGTATAATGTGTAAAGCTTCCCAATGTGTTTATCAATTCATCATTTACAGCAAAGTGAGCTTCACTCTACATACAGTAGCTAAGTGCTGGGCATAGTGTGATGTCAGGCCTCACTCTCTGACAGCACTGCTGGTGGCTATCTTGCAGTTACCCAGTACATTTATTCAAGTGCAATTTTGAGGTACTTTAAGTAGTATTTAATTGTCTTTTACTTATATGTGTGTATTGAGATTTTACAAAGAAACATAAGTTTATGAAAACAACACATTGCTAAAGATTAAATCACTGTTCCCTACTGTTTGGCTTGTGTATGAAACATACGCGTGTTCACAATATGAATCTTAACAGCATTTTAGTTTTTAAAAGGTGTTTTCTGATGCTTTTTATCAGTTTAGAATTACTAAGTTAGTTAGTTAGTTTTAAGTACTGTACTTAAGCACAATTTTGAGGTTCTCAAAATTTCCATTTCATTCCACTCTTTATTTCTACACCACTACATTTCAGAGGGAACTTGAAGGAAGGAAATGTCAGCTGCAGTTACTGGCTACCTTTCAGATTAAGATTGTACATTATACATAAATATTATTTTTGATGTTCCATCAAATAAGTTTAAATTTCTTACATGGTTTCATTTAAATAACTGTTTAGGCCCAAAGAGGTCAAACAAAAAAAAAAAACTCATTGTTTTATTGTGACCTTTAGGAGGGACCCAGTCCCTACTTTGGGAACTGTATATAAAGTAGTATTCCACTGCAACCAGCTTCAACAATAAAATGTTGCATCAGTATTAATCAAATCGGGCTAATGCCATTTATAACAATTCATCACTCACACAAAGACATTTTGAAATACATTCACATTTTCAAATACTTCTACTTTGGATACTTTTACATTTAGCAGATAATACTTCTGTACTCAGACTTAAGTAGGATTTGACTGCAGAATTTTACAGGGTGGTAATTTACTTCAGAAAATCGATCCTAATACTCCTACCATTGCATGCATTTGTCCACATTGTCACTACTTTTTAGAAGTAATCAAATCCTGAACTTCATCAGCTTCAACAAGACAAATCTGTACCCAGAAGAGTGACGAGGGTCAGACAGCTTTCAAAGCAGGTTTAACAGCCTTAAATATTTCAGCGTAATGTCATGTTGCTGCCAATATTTTCCTAACAGATTCTTTGGTCATAAACCTTATCGGAGAATGCAGTCAAACTCAATTAATTATTTAAAAAAAAAATATATATATATATATACATACACATTATATAT
>NW_024044189.1:0-14500 GCF_014851395.1 Micropterus salmoides
AACAAACAAACAAAAAAAAACGGTACACTTTGACCTTTGAGACACCTTAATTGACCAAATAGAAAATTCGATGTGTCCACGTAGTCACAAAGTGCCAGTCCCTTCTTTTGTGCATACACCGACAGAGATTGTGCTGAGGACTGGCCTTCACACACATATCACACGACTGTTAAAAAATACGCAAGAATATTTGCCACAGAAATAATTATGTATTGTCGAATATAAAAACAGTCCCGCGTCGGAATTCCGGCGCTATGCCGGAGAACTTTAAGCACTGCGTGTGTATATACAAACTTTGACCGCGGTGTGCACGAAAGTAGACTCAGTGACTCATCCGTCACCCAAAGCTGTCAACTTGGGGAAACTGTGCTGCTGTCGTCCTCTTTCACACTACATGCTGCCTAAAGTTAATAATGTTGGATTATTGTTTATTTCAGGGCTATTTGGGATTTTTGAGTAATGCATATATAGCCTAGTTTTTAAAAAGAAACCATTACATTTCAAAAGTTAATGTTTCCTAAGGCAAGATATCCTGTTAAATAATTGTGATCTCAATATTGACCGAAATAATTAGCAGCCCTACATGAACATTTAATTTAATTCATGAAATTGTTGTGTGAAACTGCACCTCTGCCTTCTTTCTGTACAGGCTAATGTTTCATTCAATACAGTGTTTTATTTTTAACTTGAAAAAAACTTTGAAATGTGTTTTAAATTTGATGAAGAGAGCATTATGACTTGTTTAGGACTCGAAACTCAAAGTTTAAGACTTGGACTTGACTTGAGACTTGACTCAGACTTGGCACTCATGATTGGTCTGGACTTGGGACTCGACTTGGAACTTGAGTGCTAAGACTTAAGACTTGACTTGGACTTGTAAAACGTTGACTTGGTCCCACCTCTGCCTATTACACAATAATTCTGTGGGAAACACTGCACTGTGCATTTACAGATGTTTCTGGTGTTTTCTCTTAAAGCTAATGAGCCTATTTCTTTCATGCTGGCATTTCACTGGCATGTTGCAACATAACACCGCCCCCCGCGATCAGATCGCCAATGGATGATCACAAGTAGCCATGATCAGACGATATAAAAATAGAGAAGATCACCCAAGCCTTTAAGTCTCTAAACAAACTAATGTAATGAAATGTAGCAGGTTACATTTTTAAGATATCCAATCTTACTTTGTACAGAGCTGCTATGACTGCCTTTCTGCAGTCCAGCTCTTGTTCTGGATCTTTCTTCACACTGGGGACAGAAGGAGACTCCTGATGAAGCAGACTGGTCCCAGTATGAGGTGATGCACTGTCTGCAGAACCAGTGTCCACAGCTGGTAGAGACTGGATCCTTCAGGACGTCCTGACACAAAGCACAGCAGGACGGCTCCTCCTCCACATAAACATGACTCCTCTTCCTCTCTCTGTGAAGACATTTCATTAGAAATAAAATGATTTGTTGCTTGTTGTTGAAAAATATCCGACACCGTGTAGAAGCTCAGACGGTCACAGAGAACAGTAAAAGTGTCGTTACTTTTCTGCTTCCAAACAGACAGATAGTAATTACCTTTATTTCTTCTGTCACTCTCTACTAACCATGGATCATTTTCTTAAACAAGTAGTCAATTAAAGATTAAACTCAAACCATCAACACACAGAGTCAAGGAGAGCAAAGCTTTTCTATAAATGCTTTTTCACCACATGTTGAACAATATTGATATCATCAATAACATCTGGTGGATTATAATAGCTGATCTGGGAATGCACAACAACTAAATATTTGGGAACAAGAAAATGAATAACATCTTTCAGATTTGAATATCTTTACTTTGACGTCAACATGAGGGCAAAATATGAATATTTACTTGAAATGGAGGTTCTCAGGTGTTTTGCTGCGGAAATAAAATAAGATCTATGTCAGTTTGAAACAGTATCTGCACTAATAGTTCTGCACATAATATAATCTTTAGCATTTTGAGTTCATCCTCAATGCATCATCTTCCGTCAGGTCAGTTTACAATATAAACAGTCTCTTACTTTGTGTCTGAGGGTGCATGTTCATTACTGAAGGCTAGAGGAATATTTTTCGACTGGTCACTCTTCATAGACAGACAGCTGGATGCTGCAGAATCTGCTCTGTCCTCCTCTTCCTCCATACAAACACTTATCATCTGGACGTCAGTCAGTCTGAGAGGTAAAACAGTAACATTGACAGTGAGTTCAGAACACAAGAACAACAACAACAAGTTGGTTGAAAAAAACAAGACAGAGATTAACAGAAGAGAGAACGAAAGTAACACACACTAGAGCCCTGCACGGGCCTCAGATCTGGGCCCTAGCCTGGCCGTGGCCCGAGACGCCCAGCCCTAGCCCGGCCCATGTCCGACAGCTTATCAGAGCGCCCAGCCCGAGCCCAACCGGAGGCCGTGTTTTTTCCTCCTCCCCAATATAGCCTTTAGCCTACTGCAGCCATTAAAACAGTTCAGTTCTGTTTATAATGGCAAATTTATATTTCTTTTGTGTTTCTAAGTTCATTTAGAAATGTTTGGAACATTTTTTTGTTTGTTAAATGATAAAAAAAGTTTAGACCAAGCAGGCAGGAGCCGACATTAAGTTGTTGATCAGTTTAGCTTCTCAAATCAACACTTAAAAATGTTAAAAAATGTGCTGTACTGGGGAAATGTTTACTAGCACTAACCACTTATATATATTTCCTCAGCTGTTTCACCACTTTCTGCCTGCCTCTATCTCTCTCTCATTTGCTTGCATGCACAAAGGACACACAGAGATCTCGCCAAGCATTGAGTGTTTCCGTGCTCGCACAGAAACTCATTGGTTGCGCATGGATTTAAACAGCATGTGAAATTTAGTAGGGTGGTCATTTATTCAGCAGCGTTGCAATCACACAATCTATAATCACTGGTCTCTGTTATGGCGGCTGTAGTAGCAGGACCCGCGACAATAACTTATCACAATAAGAATCAAAGACAAGTGTCGCCACCTCTCTATATAAAAATAATTATTAATAATTAATACTTTATAGTTGTTAAATATTATAATTTATAATTATTAAATGACATCAACCATGACAATAACTATTTTGAATCTCTCTCTCTCATATATATATAGCTGTAATACCTGTCCATCCTCTTCCCTAGCTGACTCATCTGTGTGAAAAAACAGTGCCCTGAAATAATCATTTCATATAAACTCAGGCACAATAATGTACAGGAGGGAAACAAACTTTAGAGTCATCTGCCCCTCTCTAACGTAGGTATGTGAGCAAAACTGTCAACATGGGTTAAATGTTAAAACCAACTGTACAGATAGAAAGTTGTTTATAGGTTCAATAATACGTGAACACTGGTCATTTCAAAATCGAAAGTCGTCGCTTTATTTCGTCCTTTGGTCTCCACAGAAGTGAAAGCAAAAGGTGTTATCCTACTGCATGGCTATGACACACTGCTGGCTGCTTATTTACATTCTTGGTCAATGACGTTATTCAAATTCATTGAAATATCATTCACTTGTAGTTTAGCAATTAAGCTAAATGTCTATTACAGTTTAAAGAATGTTTTTACTCACTTTCAGCAAAAACTAGACGATTTTGTAACTGACAAACGGAGCGCGCTCACGATGCCAGTATGGTAACAGGAAAGAAAGTGACTTTAAAACGAGGACGTGTGGTTCTTCCGGTGGGAGCATCACCTGCTGTCTATCTATCAGACGCATTTCTTTCGTGACACCGCTTGTCGCCTGAGTATTTTTTCCGAATCACGTCTATCGGAAGCTAAATGATTTTCACCTAACATCTAACTAGCGAACAGCTGTTACGCAGAGTTTTGCCGAGTGGCCCTGTTAACTGGTGGCCGTCAGCCAAATGCGTCCGTGGTTGTCGTAGATACGACAGCTGTTTAAAACAGGAAGAAAAACGTAGCTGTCCCCACGAAAAGCCTCTTTCTGTTGTTGTTCATTAAAAAGTCAAAACATACCTTTCTGATTCGTCTTTGGAGTCGTGTGTTTACAAGATGTGGATGGGTAATCTACTTAAAAGGCTGAATCGTTTTTCTACATGACACGATATGTGTATTTAAAACATTTATTAGAGATAATGTATAGTTGTTAATAGTGATAAATGATTCGAGCTATATATATTTTTGTACCAGCCGCGAGGTGCATGCAGAACAATACAGTCACTTGACTCAAGTATAACAACTGCGCACTCACAAACCTGCAACACTTGTGATTCACTGTCTGACGCTGCTTCTCTCTGTGAATGGCCGCTGAGTTTGTCCACAACATCAGCTGGTTATCAAGCTCGAGCTCATTGACGGGGCGCCAACGAAACAACAGTGTGCGTTCAGATCGCCCAGAAGTTCGCTGCTAAGTGGACTGCACAGGTATTCATCCATTAACTGAGATTCCCAACTTTGTTCAGTACAAAGGGACCTATGAACTGTGTAACTAGGAAGAAGTGAACAACAGTTCATCAGTTCACTGGAAGTTGACAAGCAAGATTTCCCATCAGCCCTTCTTCTTCTTCTTTCTTCTTTTTCCCGGCAGTCTCAAGAGTGTTTCAGCCTCCCAGCGGTAAAGTATCGCCATTGCATGGGATGAATATATCAAAACTAAAAACAAAGTTCTGAAAGGTTGAAACTAAGTGTTTGAAAACTCAAAATCTAACAAAAAAGTTTTGCAAGACCTAAAACCAAGTTTTGAAGGTTTGCAAACTGTTCTCTGCAAACTTTATTTTGTATTTGAGTTTTCCTTCTTTATACACACACTCTTTTGTTTCTTTTTTTTACAATGTTGCGCAAACAATGTTTCAGTTTCAAATTTGTCACTGTTCTCCCAGTGCATTAGTTTGTTTTTCGGGTTTGAAAGCTTGTTAAGGGTGATCTGAAAACTGGTGCACACATGTTGGCTTTTGAGTCCGTGTATCATCCGATCATTCAGTTATTCCATTTAATCTGATAAAAGAAAAAACAAATCATATTTTGTTTTTCTGTTAGTCTGTATGTACCAAATATGAAAGCTGATGTTTGTTTCCTTGCTTTATGCTCAAGACGGGAAATATTATAAACAAGGAAACAAAACGAACTAATAAGTAAATTTACATTTCTTTATTTTTCTTTATTTGGTGCTGTCAATTCTGTTTTGCATGCACAGTGGATAATCTCCAACCGCGTGGAAAAGCTTACGAAGCAGTTGTCAGTGGTTGTGTCCTAAATCCCCTCTCATTCATTTCTCCCTATACCCTTATGTATGGAGTTGTATGTAGAGGACTACATAGTGAGCTCACTCGCAGTATTAAAACAATACTTTCGGACACTACTCCGATCAGTTTTTCTGTCGCGCAATGCATGATGTTTAGTGACCATCGATTGTACACTACTTTTCAAAATGCATTCTGGGATACATTGAGTGGACTTTATAGGGTATATAATTATCACTATACATTCAGACAGCACTACAAAATGGCGAGCTCACTTATAGTCCAATATAGTGAGTAGAGGGGGTTTTCGGTAGTGGGGTGTTGGGGGTATTTCGGACACAGCCCATCCCTGGTGTCAAATCCGTACCGCCTGCCAGATCTGTTCTGCACATGCACAAAAGTGGTTCTTTCAGTCAAATCTGCCAATTCAAAATGATCCAAAAATCTTTCAAGTCAATATACAAAATGTTTTTAATTACTGGAGATTAAACTTTCACTATGATGTAATAGGAATATACTTAAGATATGAAAAACCTTCTTTAACAGTACAGTTTTTTCTGATTTGACAACAATCTAACAAAGTAGCACCTCAGACTCAAGGCTAACGCTATAGCTGTGCACATTGGCCGTCAGGTTAGCTGGTCAACATGCATACAATCGCTGATTTAGGTTTAGGCACACACCCTGATAGTTAGGGTAATGGTAAGGTGCTTTGGGAAGCTGTCAATGCCTTTTATACTAACATAGCTACCTAGCTACCTGGCTAGCTACTAGCGCTTTTGGTGTCTCAATACGTAGTTCGCATAGTTCGGACTTCTGTACTTTAAAGCTCAGACTTGGCATGTTTGGCTCGGGAGTACAAACTCCCAGGATCGGGAGCTCACAGTCAGTCATTCAGCATTTGGAACAGCAGCGGACTTGATGACGGCCGGACCCATTAGCGGGCGGGACCTCACATCTCCGAAAACATCGTAGCAATTTTTAAAATACGTGATAATAATAAATAATAATAATAATATAATAATAATAAATATATATGTGACACAAGAACAGCAGTATTATAAGTTACAGAGTTTTCTCATCCGACATTTCCGCTTTTGGCGGCGAAATGCATTGTGGGTTATTTGGCGATCCGAAGTCCACACAAGTCACCACTGATGCAGGCACGGGAAAACGGGCGGAGCGAGAACACATTAGAACACACTAGATGCAGACTTTTGAATTGGAACAGTACTTTGGCTGCGACTTATGATGTTTCACAAGTCCACAAGAACACAAGTACAGACAAGAACGCAGATTGAGAAACAGCCAGGGTGTCTGTTGCTGGCATACATAAGTAGGCACTTTTATGCCAAATAGGCCTAGGCCTTCAGGTGCGACTGTCCTTGGAAGAAAAGCATCTGTCTCAAATTTTTAACCTCTGCAATGGCATCAGCATTTGCACTTTGAATAATATGGGTCTCACTGACAAGGCTGGGGAGAAACACACTGAAGCTTTGCTTAACCATAGTCACGTGGCACTGGTGTTTTGTTGCTTGCTGAGCAGTGTTTCGAAACAGCTATGATTTAGGTCTGATGACCCAGGGCTCTTGAAAATCCTGGAATGTTTTATTGCTAAGCAAGTAGTTTCATAACTTAAAATTAGCTGACTAAATCGGCCGCACTAGGATTTCATCTCTAAACGTCTAATCAAGGAGTGTAACGGCTTGTCTTGTGACAGTCATGTCTATCCGAAAGAAAGGGAAATCAAGGTACCAAAAAGAAAAGAAAGTGTTGTGGGGACAGCCCGGCTGACGGTGAGTGTTTTGCTTTCCTTTTGTGTTCATCCTCTTCAGGTTGTTGATGGCTTACTGGGTGATTTTTGGACTGTTGTCTGTCCGACCCAGCAGGCCTCTTAAGAGTCTCTGATTGGACTCCAGAGAGAGGCCGTAAAAGAAGCGAACAAACAGGTCGATGTGGCCATTTTTACTTTCATGGGATTTCATCATTGCTCCCATCAGGAAGACATCCAGGGTTGAATCAGAATGTTTTTTCCCAGGAAGTCCTCCAGCACCTGTGTGTTCCTGTTCCTAACATGTAGACTGCAGCCAGAAACTCCTGAATGTTCAGATTTTCTGGAAGAAGGATCACACTCTCTCTTTTGAAGATCTCTGAGTACACCGAGACCTCCTGAGTCCACCGAGACCTCTATAACATCAAGACCACACTGCTACACTGCTCCAGGTCATCTTGGTAGAACATGATGTTCGCCAGCCTCCCCAGCTTTAGAAGAACCTTCTTGTCAGCCTTCATCAGTTCCTGTGGACTTGTCTCATGTCCCTCATCGTACTTCTGCTTCTTCCTCTTTGTCTGAACCAGCAGGAAGTGTGAGTACAGGTCAACCAGTGTCTAGGGCATCTCTCCTCTCTGGTCTGTAGTCAACATGTGCTCCAGCAGCCTGTTGCACCAGTGATACGCAAGTTCTACCTTAAGTTAGGGTGCAAAGTCCACACTAAACAATACGTTGAAACTAGTTAGTTTGCGACTTAAGCTGTGTTGATGTTTGTTTGCACCACCAAGACGTAAGGTGCTACTCTGGCATAAAGTCCATACTAATCAAAACAGTGTCGCAGAAAATTACGTCCCTTTAAAAGTTAAGGGACAAGAAACAAGTTTGCTGAAAGCAGCTAAGTGCCTCAATATTACAGACTTTTCTTCTGTGCTACTGTTATTACAACCTTCCTGAAGAGGAAGGAGATCAGTGAGGGCGCCTGCAGCAGGCTGGGTAGTAACTTGTTACAAGTAACGCAAATTTGCAAAAATAAATAAATAAAAGTAAGTCATTGCCTCCCTGCCTTTCGCCCGATGTCAGCTCCAGCCCCCCGCGAACCCTGTACAGGATAAGCGGTTGACGATGGATGGATGGATGGAAGTCATTGCCTTTTCACGTTCCTTTATTTTATATTTTTACTCTTTAATCCATTTGGGCTAGTAATCTACTCTTAATTTCGCTACATTTTCAATTCATACCTTCATAACTTAACCAGTCTGTGATCTGCATTTTGCTTCATTAACCGAAATGAGCTGACGTATTTCAGCTGGTGCAACCCTTAAAACGTTAGTAGGACGTAAACCCCGACTTAAGTTACATTCAAACTAGGCTAAGTTTGAACTTACACATAGTTGGTGCAACCCAGTGCAGAACTGTAGCAGTGATCCAGCAGAAGACTGGGATTAGACACATGATGTGGAGGCTCCTTGATGTGTGAGATGATTCTGCTGGACAGCTCTTCATCACTGAATCTCCACCTAAAGTACTCCACCTTCTGGGCGTCAGTAAAGCCTCGTACTTCTGTTACCCTGTCAAGACAATGATTGGCTGCTGCAGGTCGGGAAGTTATCCAGACGAGAGCCGAGGGAAGCAGATTCCCGTTGATGAGGTTTGTCAGCAGCAGGTTGACTGATGACTTCTGTGTGACATCAGACACAACCTTCTTGTTCTTGAAATCCAGTGAAAGTCTGCTTTCATCCAGGCCGTCAAAGATGACCAACAGTTTACAGACAGCGAGCTTCTCTGCTGGGACCTTCTGAAATGTTTGATGGAAAACATGGAGCAGCGTGAGAAGACTGTACTGCTCATCTTTGATCAAGTTCAGCTCTCTGAACGAAAGCAGAATCACCAGACTGACATCTTGGTTTTCCAAGCCCTCTGCCCAGTCCAGAGTGAACTTCTGCACTGAGAAGGTTTTTCCAACACCAGCGACTCCGTTGGTCAGAACCACTCTGATGGGTCTTCGTTGGTCAGGTAAGGCTTTAAAGATGTCGTGGCACTTGATTGGAGTTTCATGGAGGTTCTCCATCTTGTAAGCTCTCAAGCTGCCTCACCTCATGTTGGGTATTAACCTCTTCACTCTGTCCTTCTGTGATGTAGAGCTCAGTGTAGATCCTGTTGAGGAGGGTTCCACTTCCTGTTTCATCACTTCCTTCAGTCACACATTCACATCTCCTCCTCAGACTGATCTTATGTTCATCTAAAACTTCCTGCAGACCACCACTGACTGAAACAGAGAAAAAAAGTTTGAGACAAAACAAAGTCAATTTGACAATCTGGTGATTATTTTTATGACCAATAAAATGATCAATCTCAGCCTCTGACTGTGTGTTGGTGTATGTTTTGATTGACAGCAGAGGCAACAGGCTCAGTTTGATATTGATATGAAAAGTTCACTGTAGCTGTTCTTTCATTCTTGTGCTATTTAAAACTGATCCACCAAACAAATAATACAGAATATGTGTTGCTCCGTAGAACTGTTTTTATTCAATAGCACACTTCAAATCTCTGTGACAAATAAACCCAATGTTTTGTAGATGCTTCACAATAAAAGCCTCCTGCTGGTTTGCCGATGTAAAACTTTATGTGAAGCAGCAGCAGGAAATGTCAAGTCAACTTCAGCAGCAAATGTACAAAGCTCTGACGTAACCAAAGTAACAGTAAACAGGAGAAAGCTGACCTCTTAGCCTTCAAATAGGATCACAGGACAAAGAGTAAAATCCAAACCACAGAGATTCAGTTAGAAAGTACAAAAGTACTGACAGATACAAGGTTCATTTATTTTTTATTCTACAACACAGGGTTGCACAAAGAAATTCAAACTCTTTCCCCAATTGCTACAAAAAAAAAACCCAATTATTTTCTATGGTGGGATAAAGAGAAAATATAAGAGAGCTCTCTCTCTGGTCAGCAGCACAGACACTTGTTGATCCAATCAGTTTAGCTCTAGATGTGGCTTTGGTTTGAGGGAGGAGACCATCTCAGGTTGGCCTCTGTAAAGTTCTAGTTCAGTCAGGGTTTTTGAAGCTGGTCAGAGCCAGTGCCTCACCCAGGAGGCTCTTTTCATGCCTAGGCTCCTGCAACTTACAAATGGCTGGTATGCCTCATGTGCCATCAGTCCTCTGCAGGTCATCCAGAATGCAGCAGCTCAGATGGTCTTTTCTTCTGAACCCTGCACTGACTACCAGTGACTTCGTTCTGATTTAAGACACCGGCACTTGCCTGCCATGGTGCGAATGGTTACGGCTCATCTTACATCCAGGACATGGTCAAACCAAACACTCCAGTCTGTTCACTTCGCTCCACTACTGCCAATCGGCTTTCTACTCACTCCCTACAGCTACCACTCAACAAAAACTTTATGCTTTAGCATAAACTGTGCACATCTTCAGCCTTAAACTCAAAAACTAAATATAGAACTTAAAACCTTTCAGTTTATTTGATGTTCATGTACTTGCATGGTTCTTGACATTTTTGGGTTGTATACACATGGTTGAATCCACTTATAGTAATTCTGTTAACAAACATAATGAAATGTAGCAGGTTACATTTTTAAGATGTCCAGTCTTACTTTGTACAGTGTTGATCTGACCGGCTGTCTGCAGTCCAGCTCTTGTTCTGGATCTTTCTCCACACTGGGGACAGGAGGAGTCTCCTGGTGAAGCAGACTGGTCCCAGTATGAGGTGATGCACTGTCTGCAGAACCAGTGTCCACAGCTGGTAGAGACTGGATCCTTCAGGACGTCCTGACACAAAGTAGAGAAAGACGTCTGCTCCTCCACAGAAACATGACTCAAACATGACTGATTTGTTGCTTGTTGTTGAAAAATATCCACATTTGTCCGACACTGTGTAGAAGAACAGTTAAAGTGTTCAGTGAAGATGATTGTTCCTTTCATTTCAACTTGAGTTAGCTTTGAACTGAGGTTAGAAGTGGTCTAAATAATCGGGGTAGACCAGCAGTTTAAGACACATAGCATGTAACAGTGGTGTAACAGATTCAAGTCCCGATAGTTTCCTTTCTTGTATGTCATTCTCATTATGACTTCTGTCACTCTCTACTAACCATGGAACATATTTTAAATATGTAGTCAGCTAAAGATTAGACTCAAGAATCAAGGTGAGCAAAGCTTTTCTACAAATTCTTTTTTAGCACATGTTGAAAAATTATAATATGAACTGATTCAAGATGCATTTGGTGGATCATAACAGCTGGTCTGTAAAAAGAGAATTGCACATTTGAAACAGATTCTTTCAGATTCTGAATCGTTCTAAATCTTTACAGTGACGTCAACATGAAGGCAAAATATATTATTATTTTCTTGAAGTGTAAATTCTGAAATGGAGGTTCTCAGGTGTTTTGCCGCACAAACAAATCAGATCTATCTTAGTTTGAAAAAGTATCTGCACTAATAGTTCTGCAACATGAATATAATTTTTTTAGCAGAACATTGTTGTCTTCATCCTCAACAGACTCTTACTTTGTGTCTGAGGGTCCAGGTTCATTACTGAATAATAGAGGATCAGCTTTGGACCGGTCACTCTTCATAGACAGACAGCTGGATCCTGGAGACTCTGCTCTGTCCTCCTCTTCCTCCACACAAACCCTCATCTTCTGGACTTCAGGCAGTCTGAGAGGTAAAACAGTGACACTGACTGTGAGCTCACAAGGATCAAGAAGAACAAGTTTGTTCAAGAGTCACAAACAAGACTGAGAGAAGAGGAAATAACACACACACACACACGCACACATATATATAAACAGTTTAAAAAAAACAGTCAGAACTCCACCTGCTCTCTTTTCTTTAAATCTGTGCTTGTTTTAGGTTTAATGTGTTTTTCAGCCAATCACAACTTTGTGTCCACAGATGAATCAAAGTGTTGAGTTCACTCTAACATTTCTTTCCTCTACAGTCCACAGGGAGAAACTGACTCAGAGACTTTGACAGTAAAATAATAAAAATGTTGGATTAACACTCACCCTGCCTCAGCCTTCAGGTTTGCTCCTTCTGCTCTGTCGACTCAAACTGGAGCCTGAACTGACTGAACTTTCAGGTTCCCTCCCTGTTCTCACCTGGATCACAAGATCAGTGTTGCTCCTCCCCTCTCCATTAACCAGAAATCAGGCACGCACGCGCGCGTGTGTGTGTGTGTGTCAAGTATCACAGACAGCGTGTGTTTGTGCTTGTTTGTCTTGCATTGTCACAGTGGTGATAGACATATAAACTGGAGTGCAGGCTTCATGACACACAGATAATCCTACAGGTCTTATACTAACACTTAATCATAATAATGAAATTTAAACATTACGGTGTGTGGTGTGTCCGACTACTGAAATTTGTGGTTCCTAGAGTCTCCAAAAGTAGACTAGGAGCCTGAGCGTTCAGCTATCAAGCTCCTCTCCTGTGGAACCAGGTTCCAGTTTGGGTTCAGGAGGCAGACACCATCTCCACCTTTAAGAGTAGGCTTAAGACTTTCCTCTTTGATAAAGCTTATAGTTAGGGCTGGCTCAGGTAGTCCTGAACCATCCCTTAGTTATGCTGCTATAGGCCTAGACTGCCGGGGGATTTCCCATGATGCACTGAGCTCCTCTCTCCTCTACTTTCTCTCCGTCTGTATGCAACCTCATCCCATTATTGCATGTTACAAACACAACTTCTCCCCTTTCTGGTAGTCTTGTGCTTTCTCGTCCCTCTCCTCTCTCCTCCTATCACTTCCTGCAGGTGTTTCTGGCTCTGGAGCTGTGGAGTCTAGATCTGTGGTTGCGGGTCACCTGCTGCCCCCGTGTTCCTGCTCGACCCCTCGCTGCAACGACTATTGTTGCTAGTCTTATTGTTATTATTGTTATCATTAACATTACGATTATTATCATAAATGTTACTATAAATATCTGTACCATTTTTCATTTAGTCAATAGCAACATCACCTTTACTGTCTGTACCTCTGTGTGTCTATATTGTGTAGGCTGCCTCTCTCTCTCTCTCTCTCTCTCTCTCTCTCTTTCTCTCTCCCCCCTTCACCCCCAACCGGTCGAGGCAGATGATCGAGGTTTCTGCCTCTTAAAAGGAAGTTTTTCCTTGCCTCTGTCGCCTAGTGCTTGCTCTTGGTGGGAATTGTTGGGCTTCTGTAAATAACATTGTCACACTCTGCCTGTCTGCCATGCCGTGTTTTGCACTTTTGTGTTTAGTTAGCGTTATTTTGGTCTGTTGGGTTTTGGGGTTCTGCCTTGTCTGTCGTCTAGTGTTTGGTAACCCTTGTCATGTCTGTTACCCCAGTGATCCCTCTGTGTGTCTGTCTCTGTTTTCCCCGCTCTCTCTCTCCCTACCTGTGCCTCATTAGCCTCATGTCTTTCACCTGTGTTGCTCCCGCCCTGCTCGTTAGTCCCTGTGTATATATACCTGGTGTTTCTGTCTTGTCTTTGTTGGGTCATTGTATGCTGTCACCCTGTGTAGCAGTGTGTTTCGTGTCGTCAGCATCGCTTGTCGTGTCTCCCTGCCGTTATTGGATTTTGTTTGTTGGATTTCTGTTGGACCCTTTGTTTTTGGACTCAGTCAGTCAATCAGCCACTCTGTTTGTAAGTGTGTTTGCCTTTTGTTTTATTAAAACCACCAAACTATACCTGCTCCGCTCTGTGTCCTGCGTTTGGGTCCTCCAACCTTCTTCACCACACAAATCTGACAACATCAGTACGGTCTAGACCTGCTCTCTTATGACGTGCTGTGAGACAAATGTTGTTGTGATTTGGCGCTATATAAATAAAATTTAATTGAAATTCAAAGATAATATATAAATACAGCTAGATATTTCCTTTGTTGTTACAACTAACCCAGACTATTGTAGCCATGAACTAGTTTACCCTACAGCTTGCAGCTAAATCATGAGCACTAACAACTTGCATGACAATATCTGCATAGACATATAAAACTTAAATCATGTCTTTGTAAGTTTAACCACAAAGCAGTAAATGTTATAACAAAAATATATAAAGTTAACAAAAAGACTGACTTACCTCAAAAAATAACACATGGTGCAGTGGATAAGATGCCTCCATTTGCTGTGAGAGACCTGGGTTCAATTCCCCACTGGAACACATCTACCATTGTGTCCTTGGCCAACAGCCTGTAGCCCCACCACAGCGTCATTTCATATCTCAGAGTTGACTGGCTATCAGTCGGCAAGAAGAGCAAGGAAGATTGTCTTTCTCCAGTTGCACCCAGGTCGCTCTTTCCTTGTCTCCTCATTCACACTTTAAATCAAGATGTTCAGCAATCAGAGCCCACAGTGCCTAAACCTCAATCTGGGTATAACTACTGCATCTCTTCTCTTGTATTTAAGTACATTTTTCTTTCTCTGCGATTCTCTGTCCTGAAAATGATGCCCTCCCCTTCCTTTAATGCTCCCATGAATTCTGCCACATTTCTTTTACTGACTTCTAGTGACTCATACTGTGAATTATTTTCCTTACTTACCTTACTCTTT
>NW_024044190.1:0-12210 GCF_014851395.1 Micropterus salmoides
CAGAGATGCCATTTTTTTCAGCCGCCAGTTTGTTGACAAGTATCAGTTCTTTTCATCATGTGGAAGATATCATAGCGTCAGAAATAACCAACAGCCTAACTTAGAATTATGGCAGGGTGACATGTACAGTTTTCCCACTCAGCTTCTGTAATTACAGCCTGCACGGCGTGACATGAATGCAGCATTAGTCCACAGTTTAGCAGAGGAGAGAAACACGTGGTCACTGCAAGAACTTCAACGGAAGAAAAGAACAAAATATAAATGCATAAGCATGTAAATTCAAGAGCTATGACACCAACCCAGTTTGGTTTTTGTGATTTGGGAGAAAAAGAAGTCATGCTGGAATACAGAGAGGCCAAGAGAGAGAGAGAGAGAGAGAAAATGGGTGTAGAATGTAAATGGGGATGGTACTAACCAGGACACTGCTATGTTGCAGAGTTTGGTCTGAATGTCAGGCTGTCCACAAGCCACCGGCCCCGCCGTTCAACACACTTCCTGGTTCGCGGTCCTGGCCCCGCCCACAGGTCACAGAGCACAGATCCATGACGACCACTCCTCCCACAGCCCATGCACTGCAGCACCCACAAACACACGCACAAACACACACAACATGGGGATGAGGAATGAGGGAGAGAGGGGAGAGGGGGGAGGGGGTGGACCATCCCATCGCAGGCAAGAGGGTTAGAGAATGAGAGAAACGAGATATTTAATGAGTCTGTCCTTAGAAAGCATGATGGAGGTGACCTTCTGACTCCACAAAAGCATTCCATTACAAGGAAAAGAAACACTGAACTACATGTTACTACATGAAAGAAAATGTAGGAATGGACACTGGCATTTGAAGTCATGCAGTAACGCAGCTCGAGTCATAACAAACAACGAATGTGGTAAGTTTGCTTCTGAAATTATTAGAGCTTTCAGTTATTCTATACAGTGAACCAAAGGATCCAAAAACTCCAGTGACTTCAAACACTTCAAACACCAATTAAAGTATTGAAAATGTTTCCCCTCTTTTCCTTCTTCCTTTTTTTTTGGCACATTTCATCCCATTTTAGAACAACAGAATAAATAGAAATAAATGAGCAGTGGAGTTGCACCAAAAAGTTTGCAGATAATGAAGGATAATTCAGCAGCTTGTTGCCATGTAAGAGAAAAGACAGACGCATTTGCACGTGCATGCACAAAAAATAATTGACCTGAGATTAGAGGAATAATGATGGAAAGACAGATTAGAGGAACATGAATGCAAAAAAAATATTCAACTGGAGAAGGATGAAAAGATGAGTGACAGGACTGGTTAATGAGTGTCACGAAGGGAGAGAATAAAAACAGATGAACATGACAAAGAGCGGAGATTGTAAGAGAGGATTTGGGCTTAAAAGTTTGAAAGATTTGGAATGAGAAAACAGAGGCAGAGAAAATGAGGAGGTTATTTTGAAGATACAGAAATGTGCAGCGAGAGACCGCAGGAGATTAAGCTATGTTGAAGAGATGGAAGAAAGAGAAAGGAACAGATTTGGAGAGATGCTGGGAGAAAGATAGAAGGCAAGCTATAGAGAAGGGGGGGAGGGAGGGATAGAAAGTTAGAGACAGCAGGATGGAGATTGCTGGTCCTGTGTTGAGCAAAGCTAAATAAATCATGGCAATAAATAATTAAGTCTACTCTGTGAAGGAAGGCTCAGAGGAGCAGGAGTAGAAGGCTGAGAGAGAGGGAGAAGACGGGGGTATTAAAAGTACAGAGATATAGAGAGCTGGTAAATAGTGAGTAATCTGTAGATTCAGCTACACATGTTATCAGTGTGTCTTTAAGTAAGCTGTAGAAAATGGCTATATGTTGCAATATTGGCAGAGATTTTAAAAAAGCATCAGGACTGTATCCATTGATAAGCATTTGTGTTGTTTTTGTTATTCTACTTGTACATTTTAATGAAATGCTTTTTCAAGTAAGCTGATTTGTGGCCCTTGCTGAACTGGAGCCGTTATATCAGCTGTTCTTGAGTTAAAACTCAGCATAGTTATAACATAAGTGTTTACTAAGTAGAGATTTGTACAAAATGTACCACCTCACATTACTGAAGAACTTACTAGCCAGGTTTGCTGGTGCAACCAAATTTGAAACTAGCAAGTAGTAAGATCTTAAGAAGAACTGTACACACACACACACACACACACACACACACACACTTTGTATTAGATTTACAAATGGCTTGTGCAACCCAATCCTGAATTTGAAAAAATATTGTTGTTGGCATTCATTTTGGGATTTGTGAGTCATACTGTAGCTAACAGCAAACACCCAGTCCCAAATTTCTTTCTTTTATTTTTTAAATGCACTATTTCATGGTTGCAAGTGTTCATCAGCCCCTAAATTAAAGATTTTTTGAGCTTTGAAATTGCAATTTAGTGCAACCAGCTGAGAAAGTTGTGGCTGCGAAAGGTGGTGTTTATCCTCAAAGTGCAAGCAGATTCCTTGGGGGTATCTCATTCCAAATCGCAAGATCCTTCTCGGGAGACGGCAGAACTTGAGACAATAAAGAGTAGAGGGAAGCTAAAAATACAGTTCAGTCAGAGTTCTCTTTTTAAGCATCTTTTTTTTTTACCTCAACACCACAGGATTGCTTGTAGGCCATTACTTATTCATCAGAATCGAGTCTCCATCCCTCAAACCCCATAAAAGTGTATCTGTGCAAAGTCAATCAATTGGCCCATAATCAAGCTTGAAGCTGCTTTGGGTTTAAGACACATTAAAATGAATCAATATAATTTGGAGATAGGGACATAGGAGAAATGTAGAAGCAAATTAAAGAAGAAAAAACATGACAAAATGTCCTTGGATATGGGGATTAGGATTATGTCACATACCTATGCCACGATCAGGTAAATACTCCCCATTCAGTCCAGTCAGAAACACACCAACACGGGGCAATTACATCAAACTTGTCGTCTATCTTGACACCAACAGCTACATTAACATTATACAGCGCATCTTTTAGTTCAACTGTCTTTTAGTTCTCTTTGCAGTCTCAGAGGGAGGTGGAGAAGAGCATGTTTACAGCTGCAAGCACAGAAAAAAAAGAATTAAATAAGTGATCAGTGATGATCAAACAACAAAGTGACAGATCTGTGCAACACAAAGGTCACAGAAGCAAGTTCATGAACTCCAGAAATTGAGCTTTGTGAAAAATGAATAGCAAAAAAAAAAATTTAAAACGTGCACAAAAAGGGAGCACACATAGACTCACTTACACTGGCCTGGGTTTCTGATGTAAATGCGAGCAAGCTCAAATAAGAGAAGATAAAATGTCCACGCTCCCCCTCCTTTATTTAAACATATGCATACACACACGCTTAGTAGAGCACACTTTAATAGCACTGCAGAATAAGGATATTTGTAATGAGGATGCGTGACTTCTATACGTGTCTGTGCAATAATGAATTTACTTATGATGCATGCTGTATGAAGATATTTTAATTTTTAATTTCTTATATTTAGGGCCCCAGCACGAACCGTGCGAGGTCCCTATTGAAACTGAAGGGATTCTTTTCTTTTTTCTGCAAAGATTTTTGCAGAAAATTGTGGTTACTTTACAGAAAAAAGAAAAAGAATCCCTTCAGTTTCAATAGGGACCTCGCACGGTTCTTAATGCCTAGGAGGAGTTCGTTAAAGTATGGAGTGTGTAAATCATCCGAAAAAGACCATAAAATTCAAAATGGCTGACTTCCTATTGGGTTTAGAGCATTGCTCCAAGAGGCATTTTGGTACGCCCTGACATTATACATGTGCCACAGAAATTTCATACATGTAGTTGAAACGTGCGTAGGGGGCTGCTTTGTTAAAGGTCACTTCCTGTTTCCAGCAGGTGGCGCTATGACTTTTAGTGAATATTGGCATATGGGTGTGTTCAGGGCGCGACTCTTATTAAACTATAAAATTTGGTGCAGATGTGAGCATGTATACTGAAGTTATAACAACTTCCTGTTTCATGGCGAATCATCAATGTTTGACAGCACGCCACGGGTAAACTGGCCGACTGATATAACCGTTTGTACAACTTTTAATCGTCAATGGGTTTAGACTGCACAGCGAAAATTTGAAGTTGATCGGACTTATTCCCTAGGAGGAGTTCGTAAAAGTACAGAGTGTGTAAATCGCCAACAATGACCATTAAATCCAAAATGGCCGACTTCCTGTTGGGTTTAGGCAATGGCTCCAAGAGGCTTTTTTGCACATCTGGACATGATAAATACCACAGAATTTTCGTACACATAGGTGAAACTTAGTCCGGGGGTGCTCTGTAGGGGGCGTTAGCGAGCCATTTCCTGAATTTTGTGCAAAGTTTGGTGAGTTTTCGAATATGTTTAGGCCCCCAAAATTGAGGTTACTTTGCAGAAAAAAGAAAAAGAATCCCCTTCAGTTTCAATAGGGACCTCGCACGGTTCTTAATGCCTAGGAGGGTTCGTTAAAGTATACGGAGTGTGTAGATCATCCAAAAAAGACCATAAAATTCAAAATGGCCACCTCACTCCTCGACGCGCTACACGTGTGAGGGCCCGCCCAACGCTGCTTGCAGCTTTAATTACATTTGATTTGCATAGTCTATAATAGGGCACATGCATCATTGACCCTAAGTGTCACCATTATTACCAGCAATTCATCTGGGGTCATAGCACATGGAATGCTTGCATCAATTAACACTATGTATGAGGGTATGTGCATGCGTAAGTTTGTGTGTGTACCATCTGCATAAGTCTGCCATGAGTTCATGACAATATCCTTGCATGCACCTTCGGTCTCTTGCTTGAGTTAATACTGGAAATGTGGTGTTGCAGCGTTGACTACGCACTGACCCAGACATACTGTATTCATAATGCACCATTGTTCCACTGCATGTTTAAATGTCACTGATTCTATGGCAAATGAGCAGTAGCTAAATAGAAGAGAAGCAGGGGTACTACTTCACTTTGCACGCTTTGGGGCATGAAATCCTTATACTTCAGTGCATATTCCAAAAAAAAAAAGTTAATTTGCCAGGCCAATTACTGCCTAGTTTGCTTTGTCAAGAGCCAGACCATTACTTAAAATTGATTATCTGTATCACCTTAATTTAAGAGTTTTACCCATAAAAAACGGAGGAGAAAAAAAATGTCCATTTTCACTTCATTGGCTTTCTGTCCAAGCTACTTCTTTGATGTTCCCTAACTCGCGCAGACACACATACAGGCATGCACAGAGATGTGCCCAGAGACATATCCACCCACACTCACCCTCATAACACACCCATACTTCTAAGTCCTAACTTGTGCACAAACACAAATAAATGCTAAAAAAGCAGAATAGAAAATTCTGGCAAACCCATCTACCCAATTAAGCATGCAGACTGCACTCCTCACCTCAGGATACTCTGGGAGAAACTGTGAAAGTGTGTGTGTGTGTCTGCATGTGCTCTTATTCCTGTGTGCCGTTTATATTTGTGGTTGTGAGCAAATACATATGAAACAGAATAGAGGATCATGGTTAAAGACTCACTTGCGGATCTTTCAGGTAAATCAGGAAATTGGCCCTACTGGTTGACATGTTCAGCCAATGAGCTGTGTCTCTATATGTATTTCTCTACAAACTCAAATCGCTGTTTCATTTTTATTTTATTTTTTATTGACATTGAGAGTGTTACATTAGCATTTTATGTGTATTTTTATAGTATTTGAGGTGTACATTTGTTATTTTTGTGACTGAATTGATAGTCCAAATTACTGCAGTCCTGATTAGTGTGCTTGTGTGTCTGCCTGTGTATGAAGTACTAAATTTTTCTTTATGACTCCCCATTGGACCAGGGGTGGACAGGGATTGAATCCAGCAGCATAAAGATTAACAAATCAAACAAGCCCCAAATTATACCCCACAATAAGTCAAAGTAAAAAGATAAGATAAAATATAAAACTAAATGATTTTAAAAGAAAGTAAATCACATTAAGTTCACTAAACACTTTTATGTCTTTGCTACCGCCCCTACATTCCAGTCTACTTGAATTTGGTGTGATCCATTCAGGCAATCCCTGAAGTACCCCTACACCCCTCCAGAACCACATCAGGAAACATCAGAGGAGTGGGGGAAAAAAGAAATAATAAACGGAACATAACACAGCAACCAATATTCCATCAAAGGAAAGGCTGAGGATATTAATATCGACGCTGAATGGAAAATGAGGCACTTAGACATACAAATCGCGTTGGCACATTTGCATAAAAACAAGATTAGCATATGCACCGACAGGGAAAAAATATTCCTCTCGCTTCTCATGTTTGTTTTCTGCGGGGGGGGGGGCATCAAAACTCTCACTCTAGATGTACAGAAAATACACACTGAAATGCACTTACTTACTTACGTAACGAATAACACTGACATAACACGGGACGAAGCCAAAACAACACCCTCACGTTATGCAGGCAGGCGCAGACACAAACAACAGAAACTACACATCAACACCACAACCACACATACTATACATACTGTGTAGCACATACAGAGATACCTTGAATGTTCAATGTCTATTAGGGGTGATAGGTGAAGTCCATGTGGTGATGCTGACATTTAGACTGTAGTAGCCCAACTTTTGCTTTGAGTTATCCATCCACAGGGAAGTTCTGTCCTCAAAACATCATTGTCATTATTAGAATGGCTGTTTGAGGGAGACATTAGATCCATATTCCTGTGACGCACTCTCTTAGGTATTATTGGTTTTAGACTGTCTGATATTATATCTGGCTCAGACATGATTCTCTTGATTATACTGAGTAGCCAGCAGCATTGATTTTCCAAATTGTCTCTCTGTTGTTGCATCAGAAATATACATTCAACTGTTGCTTGTTTTGGCATGGCCCATGTTTGTATGAACACCAGAGTTGAGGTTGTTCATCTACTTTGCATAGCCCCACCACAGATGCAATTCCTCAGTTGATAGTGAGGCCTTTTTTGACAGGAATGCACCAAGTTCCCACCTGGAGAAATATCAGATTTTCCATCATTACATATTGATGATCAATAGTGATAATCCTTCCTCCTGTCCAGCTACAAGAACCATGCAAGCAAACAGACAACACACTGTGCAACTAGCACACTGGTGAAGGCTATAATAGCAGGGGGCAGGCAGTACTTTAAAATTTCCATCTAGTGAAGGACTCACAATATCAGGATGAGCGGTACATATGTCCACTCAGTGACTCGATCTGGCTTGATTGTGTTGTGTTGCGTGTGACAAAGTGCGCTTTATGTTGCTCCTGCCTTTTAGTAGCAAGCAGGTAGGGTTGCATACACTCACCTTGATTTGCTGAGAGCATATGCAAAAAAACTTGTATTTAAAAGGTTGAATATATCTTAGAGCTGCCATTGCATTTAAAATGAAAAATGCATTCCGCAGAATACGAAGCAAAAGTGTAGCTGCAGTTTTCATTTTGAATGTTTTTCTATGTTTATCACATTAGTGCGACCAAATTTAACTTTACATTTAATTTACATTCAACAATTTCGATCTTTGTATAGGCCGTATTCTTACCTTCTTACCTTGATGAGTTTCTCTTGTAATTATGTTCTTGGTGGATTCATTTCTAATTTTCTAGAATACCGAATTTGTTTAGACATAGGTAGACATTAATATAGGCAAAACAAGGGAAAACAGAACAATGCTGAAAGAAAAGTGAAAGAACAGAAGAGAGCTAAAGATAGAGAGGCCAGGAAGTATTAACTTCTGAGCCATGGCAAGTATAATAGACTTGCTGACATTGAGCTCAGGTGTCATGTCTGTCTCTCTGTGTCTTTACCTCTTTCTCTCTCAGCTGGCCAGTAGTGTGAATTGAAGTGACAAAATGATCCCATGTGATGTGTGTGATTGTGTGTGTGTGTGTGTGTGCATACTGCCTACCCTCCACAAAAGTGACAAGAGTTTCACACTGTCATTATTGTCTTTGGTTTTACAGCTTCTTAACACATTTTAAATAGACAAGTAAATGCCGCATGGGTGAGTGAGGTGTTAAGCAGAAAGATTATGGTTGAAAGCTGCATTTTGTCAAATTATATTTTACAAAACACAATTAAAAAGAACGGTGCCTACAGTGTGGTCGTTGGTCGTCATTTTTCAATACTGCTTAACGTTGTTAATCTATTTTCTCGACCTTTTAATCCCTACTTGGGGTCATAGTGGCATATCCCAGAATGCACTGTGGGGAGCCAGGCACTCTGGAGGGGTCACCAGTCTATCTCAGATTTTAAAAAATCACTCAAAGATAAATAAATACATAAAGACAGAACCCCCATCATTCTTGAATAAGAACAGTCAGTGCCCGTGAATTCAGGCAATGCTGAAAGGCAGCCAGTGGAGAGTTCAGTAAGCATACCTGAGCCTGTGACCCCAGGTTCTCCTGGACAGGAAGCGGTGTTGTTACACATGCGTGTTTCCCGGAGGGCACCGCTGCACAGTGTTCCATAGGGAGAAGAAACACACGATCGTGTCCTCACTTGCCAGCCTTGCCCACAGGTGAGAGAACACACACCACTGTGACCACTCCTCTGCTGCGGGGTCACCTGAAGAGCAAGGCAGAAATGGACAGAGAGAGGAGAACTCTTAACATTTCATGATGTGTCAGATGGAACACAAAAGGTCAAGAGGAGCTAATATTAACTGACACAATCGCAGCTTGCTGGCTGCACGGTTTCAAGCAAATAAAACCAAATGCCGGCTCTAAAACATCCTCAGCAGCAACAGGTGATGTGACAGGTTCCAGGTTTCTCTACATTCATGATATATATATATATATACAAGGACAAAGCATACAACCATGTGGCTCATTAGACTATCATCTCATACCCATAAAATATTAAACTTTCTTATATATTGCTGTATTAAAGTAGCCTTAGAGTATAAAGCCCCAGCAAAGAAATCAGAGTTACTGTTCGTGGAGATGTATTACAAGTCATACATACATTTTCACTTCCAATTTTCCCAGAACCAAAAGCATCAAGACATGTTGGCTTATTGATTCGTGTTAGCAATGCTTAGTTCTTCTTTACTCTTATTTACTGAAATAAAATGAAAATTCCCTCGGATGCCTGTGACACCATTGCAACATTACTACAATGAGAAAAGACAAACAAAATTGTAATGTATATTGTCAAGAGAAAGCCTGGGACTATCTGACAGATGATAAAAGAGCTTCCTGGTTACAGTAACCAAACAGACTTTCTGTAGATACAGGGCCATTCTTTTTTTCTGTTCCTCCCGTGGATGAGAGACATTTAGAAGCTGAGAGAGCCCAAGAGCATCATTTGTTGGATATAGGAGAGCTTTGCTTCTTATGCTTATGTTCAACGTTAGATTTTATGTAATTTTCACATGGCCTGGCATGTGATGCTATATCAATACCCAATATATGATATTGATGCATACTAAATAAGTATACACATTGATTGAATATTGATAAGGATGATGATCCTGTTAGAGAAACCTGCTGATACTCAATATTAATACTCACGGAATCATTGGCAACACATATGATCCCACACCTTTAAGCCAAAAAAGGATTTAAGCTTTAGATGTAGATATAGTGCTACATACATAAAAAAAAAGCATTTAATTTTTTTTATTTAATTTTGTGTCTTCTATGAGTTCGTAAGCACCCATAGAGTGCTAAGATGTTTTGGTTGATCTTCAGTTCTCCTGGCAGCCGTGGAAGGCATCCCATGTTTCCTCTGAGTTACGCCCTTGAAAGCAAAAACTACGAGTTAAGTCATTCCACTTCTCTCCCTCCAAATTGTTTATGAGCGCTGTGTCCTTTGATGGAGGCGTCATCACATGGCAAAGAAGGAAATCAAATTAATTGCATGTCCGTTAATCGCATTACATCGTCATTAACATGCCGTGAGTCAGGGCTTAAGCTCATCACATATGCCTGGAGGAAAGGAAGAATGGGGAGAAGCAAGGAGGAGGAGAACAGAGGAGAAGGACAAGACAGAGCCATGGGGTTTTCCTCGCGGTAGGGACTCCCTCTCCATGCAGTGGTAGATGTGAATGTGGGTGTGTGTGTATGTATGCATAGGTGCAGAGTCTCAAACTGGTATGTGACTTATTCTGCTGTGGGTGAAGCAATCAACATGTCATGTGTGTAAAGGACAGTTTCCTCTGTATATATAATACGTTCATGGAATTAGAAAAATTATATTAAATTAAAATATGTTAATATGTTTAATGTATAATGTGATGAATAATTAAATCCATTAATTATGTAAGCCAAACCCATTCAAAAGCACACATTCACATATTCACACATGGCTATGGTCAATTATGGCAGCTTCCCCAGGGATCAGTCATGCATCAAAAGGTAATTTATAAAATTATTTATATGGAACTCCTTATTTTAACTTACACATACAGCCTGTAGGTCAAGGTCAAGTTGGATACTCTTGTTCTGTGCTGTGAACACACACACACACACACTCATGCCCCACATGCACACACACATTACTCACCTGTCTGTGCCTGAAACACACCTGGCTGGTCAGCTGATGTGGTCTTTGGGTCTTCACCTTCAGATCATCATCATATGGGTCTGGAAAAGTAAATAAAACAACCACATTTATTTCACTTTTTAATGCGTAAAATCTGCAGTGTATAGCTTGATATATGAAATCCAGTGAGAGGCCAAGTGTGTTAAATAGAAAGTACAACAAAAACTGGCAAATGGATGCACAGTTGTATACTAGATGTAATTGTGCCATAGCATACAGAAAGTTGTTTTTTTAAAGCTATAGTAGATAAAATGCTCATCGCACACACTGCTATTTGTACACTCATAGAAGTCAAAAAAGGCAGTTTTTAGTACATCCAAAACACGACTCTGGCAAAAATAAAAATACAAACGCCTACATTCCCTTGGCTTGCTCCTTGTAGCAGAATATTTAAAGAACACCCTGATACATTCAGCACACATCGTGCAGAAACAGATAACAGAGTGTCAAGTCTGCAATATTATCTCAGAAAATCAGGAAGAAGTCAGTTCTGACTGGCTCATTAGCTTAGAGGGAAAACATGAAATGTCAATAAAAATATTCACATTGAAATGCAATGTGACAGTATTCACAATTCAGCACAGCAAAGTAAGTAACTAAAAAAAATGAATCTAAATATATCAGAGAGCACATCTGATTGTAAATTATGAGAGTTGTGGAAACAGAATGATTGCTAGAGAGAGAGTATGGAGAAAGTGGAATCATGCAACATATCTAAGTCGGTTTTATCTCAATTGGTACAAACATACGGAGGCATGAGCGCAGTGTTCTGATCTGTGCAAATGGATTTGTAGGCTTAGTTTCAGCAACACAAGGCTTAATCAAACTCCTCGGCAGGGAAACAATCTTTGATAGCAGATCTTTTCCACATGGGTACTTCTTGCCCGTGGGATTTTTGCATGGTGGCTTTTACTCATAGAAGCTGAGAGCAGTGGTGGAATGCAAAAGTACTACAAGTATTTACTCAAGTACTTAAGTAGTATGTCCATTTATGATGCTTCAATTTATCACTACACTACATCTCAGAGGGAAACACTGTAAATTTTACTCCACCATATTTGAAATTTAGTTACCCATGCTCTACAGATTACAGGTTTTCATACTTCCTGTCAGTGGAAATCAATCTCCAAATCGGTGATTTGAAATGTAAATGTTTGATATACTGAAGGATCAAGTGTTCCTTATGGGTTGAGAAAATTGTCCTAATTCTTATGCTAAATAAAACAATAAAAAAAATTAAAAAAACAGTGGATTAGTGGAAAATGCATCGACACAAGCTGAAAACAGGGCTGTTTTTCTGAGCTCATGAAACATTTACTTTTAGGATATATGGTTCTCGTAGGACAGCAATGCTACAAACTGATGTGATATTAAAGAATATGATGAATTGCTGTAGATTAAACTACCCAAAAAGTATATAAAGTAGTTAAATCAACTCAACCTAATAGCAGACAAAATTCACCATAAACATGAATCCACATAAAACTGATAGGGACCATTAGCTGTAGTGAGTACTTTTACGTTTGATACTTTAATAACATTTTGCCGATAATACTTCCATACTTACTTTAGTAAAGTTTTGTAAGCATGACTTTTACTTATTCCTGGAATATCTCACAGTATGGTATTAGCACTTTTACTTAGCTGGATACTT
>NW_024044191.1:0-13116 GCF_014851395.1 Micropterus salmoides
CCATTCTTTTTTTCAGATCCTCAGAGAGTTCTTTGCCATGAGGTGCCATGTTGACTTCCAGTGACCAGTATGAGTGTGAGAGCGATAACACCAAATTTAACACACCTGTTCCCCATTCACACCTGAGACCTTGTAACACTAACAGTCACAAGGATGTCACACAAGGAAAATGGCTTGTGGGCCCAATTTAACATTTTTACTTAGGGTGTACTCACTTTGTTGCAGGCGGTTTAGACATTAATTGTTGTGTAATGTGTTGGTTTAAGGGGACAGCAAAATTTACACTGTTATCGAAGCTGTACACTCACTACTTTACATTGTAGCAAAGTGGCATTTCTTCAGTGTTGTCACATGAAAAAGATATAATCAAATATTTATGAAAATGTGAGGGGTGATACTGTATATCATAGGATGTTAGAACATTAGAAAAGTAATAATCACAGGGTTGTCCAAGAAGCTCTGTGTTGTGTATGGAACTCTGCCAAAATTAGTTGAGCATATGTTATTAGGTGCATAAGCTTCTAAATTGATTGACAGCTTGCAAGACAAATGCACTCAAACCCTCACACATCGCCATCTTTCTGACAGTATCAACAAAAATTGCACATTTATGCACTGGTAACATGGCTACGGATTGTAATAGATTACTCAAGGCTTGGAAAAAATTCAAAGATTGCCATACTGTATATGAGTTTATTGTATACGTCTATACCTTTATGCAGGGTGTGCTGATATTGAAGCACACATTAGTGCATTTGTCTTATAAGGTTTCAAGGTAAGTAAGAACCTCCATTATACAACAGATTGTGGTTTGTGTCACACAACATATTTTAAGTACTTAATATTTTAGTGTGAATATATAACAGACCAAATTAGGTATTAATTTGTATGGTGGAGATTGGTTTGGTAAGTAAAAATGATTTTCCCTTGGCAAAGAATTTACTTTGCGTGGTGTGATGGTACTTTCACATTTCAGGATGTGATCAAATGAAAAGCGTGTTTATGGACAGTGTGTTGGCCCTTTTAGATGACACACCATCCCAGTCACATGGATGTCTGATGACTATTGAATCTGTCTGCAGAATCGACAAGGACATGCACGGTAAAGTGGAGATCGCAACTGCTGCCATACCGGAGTGACCCTGCTCGCACTGCAAGATGTGGAGGGGAGACAACAATCTAATGTATATGCTCTGGGCAACGTGACTGGAGACTTGGCTCTTTGCATCAGGAGAGTGCCTTTTTTGAAACTATGCTGCCTGTTACATTGGAACTTTTTACAGCTCAATCCTCGCATTTTTCCACATTCTGTCTGAAACTTTTTAATCTTTTTAGTTATTTACTACCGGTATATCATGTCACACTTAGCTTATTGGTGTTCCCTAGTTACTGTTGTATCTACACGTTATTTAAGGCACTCTGTTACAATGGTTGATGCATGTTCTGTTTATTACATTTAAATATATATATTTATATTCAAAAGGTGACAATGGAGAAAATATATTTTTATGGTTGCTCTGATTTTAAACTGCATTTTAGGTGTCTGAGTGGCATTTCGTAGAACAAGTTTGACAGCACCTTTTTCACTGTTCACTGCTGGCGTTCTCTGTTAAATCCTGCCTGGGAAAATAAAGTTTTATTTTTTGCCCCTCACTTGAATGTGCCCTCTGACTTGAGGGAGAACATGGTGACAGCAACATTTGAAGTAAAGATGTTGTCTTAGTGTAACATTTCCTCCAAGTAAAGTCATGGATCCACATCATTGTTTTTTTTTTTATATATTTTTTTCTCCTCGGTCCTGTTTTGCAGTTGTTACAAGACAGAGGTTTATGTTAGCACTGAAACTGTACAGTGACCAAATGAAGAGTATGTTAAGATTCAAATAACCAACATTTTTTTCCTCAGCTTTGCAGATCTCTTCCACTTATCTCTAGAATCCACTAGATGGCACCACAAACACATGTCATTGAAATCTAAAAAATAAAAATAAAAAAGACATGGCATAAGTTCCCCATCATACCTTCGCAATAATATTAAACGAGCAGATTATTAGCAGCAGATATTAAGTGACAGATCTATAACAATATCTTGACATAAATTAACAGCCACATAATTAAAAAATATATACAATGTGGATCATATTTCAGAAATGACTTAATAGCAATAGAATATTTCATACATTTCATCAGAAGATCCCTAATTTTTTTATAATAAATTAATATGGTTTCTACAATATATATTTACATTTCAAATGATTAGAAGCTTTACAAAATGGTGGCATATTAATCTGTTAATAACTGGCCGTTACCTAAAGCCTTGAAACGCAGAACTGACTCCAACATCTATAGCAGTGTCATCAACCTCGGGATCAAACTTATTTGCAAAGAGTGGTGTTGTGTGAGGAGCCACTGGAGGTCGCCAGCACCGTACACGCAAACAGCTTTCTGTAAGCCCCAGTGCAAGGATAGTACGGGGCTCCATTTTTCATTTCTCCTGCTAAATAGCTCCACTTTACCAAACGAGCAATGGCATTCATGTCTGACATGTCATACTTAATGTTGGCAGGCACTGATCCGGGAACAGAAGGCATCCTTGTTAGTGTGGCCCACAGTGCTCATCTGGGCTGTATGTGTCCTTCTCCCACTCCAGAAATGTCTGAATCTCTCTGTCCTGCATGACATGTTTTACAAAGGCTCTTGTGACCACAAAGTAGCATTTCCTTGGAACATGGGGCTGCTAATGGGTGGAGGACTTTTCCTCTCACTTGTCCTGATGACTGTGTTAGAGACATTGTGATGATACTGCCAGCGCGCCTTTCTTGTAGTCATTGGTGACCTCCGACTCCATGCTGTGTCTTCTCCCATTGAGGCCTTCAGAGCCTGAACCATCTCTCCATTGGTTTTGATGGGAAAGTCTGTCCGCAGGTGTTGAGCAGGTACCTCCACTGGACATGTGAGCTCAGCAGATCTTTCATGCAGTTCAAATCTGCCTGCACTCGGACCATGAGGCATATACCACATTTTCTAATTTACTGGCTACAAACACATTAGGAAGCAGGAGATAATTGCCTCCACAGCCTTCTGAAATTCTTTGAGAGATTTCTGGTCCACAGCACACATAGATGTTCTGAGGAGTGTAAATAGCTCGTAGAAGTCGCTCAAACATCTCAATCTTCTCATGAATCACCATGGAGTAGGCAATGGGAAATCCCTCTCCTTCACAGCGCGCTGTCATCGAACCTCTCTTTTCAATGTAAGCTGGGCAGTCTTTTGTCACATTGAGGTAGAAGTCCTCAGATAGAAAATTGTGTCTTTTCCTGGATGCCAGAAGCACTTCCAATTCGTTCTTCTTGCTCTCTACATCCCCACTGATGATAGCCGAGCAGCCAGGCAGGTCAATAGAGAACTGCAGTGGTATTGTGTGATCAGATGATGACTGCCTGTCAAAGGAGAGAGAGTTTGCTGAAGGACAAATAAAGGAGCATACCCGTGAGGATGAGAGAGAGGGACCTCACCAACATCTGACCCTTCAACAACCATCCCAAAGCCATTTCCTTGCTCGCAGTCTGCTTGATGTGACTTTGGTGACCTTGTCTACTCTGCAGGTTACACTACAATGAGGAGGAGAAGCTGTAGTTCTTCATT
Organism: Micropterus salmoides; assembly: GCF_014851395.1. NCBI lineage: Eukaryota > Metazoa > Chordata > Actinopteri > Centrarchiformes > Centrarchidae > Micropterus > Micropterus salmoides. The sequence continues at coordinate 3,645 of NW_024044191.1, forward strand.
TAATAAAGGAGCACAAGCTGAATCATCCCCCTAAGTAGTGTGTCAAATGAAGGCGTGGAAGGAATTCATTTTAAACACCTTCTGGTTGGCCTAAAGTAGGATCTGACTTGTTGCACAAGTCCTGGGGATGTTTCAACATTTATGCTATGTACACACTCTACATTGAGCCTACAGACAACACCTTCACATGACAACAAAGGACTTGTTGATTGACAAGATTTTTTTCTCTTCAGTGGCAGATATATGTCACTGTTGGAGGGAGACAATATTCAATTCAATTCAAAAGGGCTGTATTGGCATGGGAAATAGATGTTTAGCCCACATTGCCAATAGCAACTGTGACAGAAGAATTTTGATTTTCTATATGCACAATTTTATTTAATATACACATTGTTTCTATTATAGTTTGTTATTTTTTATATATATAGGCTTCACAGGTGATTAAGTATTACATCTGTTTACACACAGTTACATAGTGGGGACTCTCTTTCCTTATGGGAGCCAACATTTTAGTGTGAAGAGTTGGTTTAAGGTAAGGTTAGGTTTAGGGTTAATATAGTTATGGTCTCCATGTCTGTGACATAGGCCTATTCTATAGATAAAGACATTGAAACAGTAGGAAAAGCAGCAGCATCATACTGAAAGTTTAAACAGTTAAACACATTTTAAAGTCTCACAACCACTGTCAAGGTGCTGATCCTGGGACAGCCATACTGAGGGAACTGTCCACAGTACTCCGTATTAGACTCCTGCTCATTACTTAAACTGACAGAGTGCAGGATTTCATAATAAAAATGTCTGTATGAAGTCCACGCAACCCTGACTATTACACAACTGTACCGTGAAGACAGATAGAACAAACTTTCCTTGCGTTGCTCACGCGGGCTCTGTGGCTGCTCTAACAACCTGTTAACATAGGCGCCGAAATGAAAAGCAAGAGGTTGCAGACGCGTTGTTCAGGTTGGCAGTGTAGGCAGCTCTCGGAAGGTAGGGTGATGGTATGCTGCTGCCAGAAACGCCGCTGAAAGAGCGCCATGCATGGTAATAAAGTAGTCTACAGTAATAGATCTGTGTTTATCTCACTTTCCCCCTGATGGTCTGAATAACTCACTAATGAGTCCGTTTTGTGTAACCAGGAAGCTACTGACTTAAACCTGACAAATAAATACACTTGGCAGATGAATGTGAGCTTGGACATCAGTGCTCAAGAGTGTGCTTTTTTTCAACAAAGTATTTATATATACTCAATTTGCAGCACAGTGTACTATGAGTGTAACTCACTGTATGCAGCCTACTGGGACAGGAACAGTGACGCTTCAGAACCTGTCTGGTTTTTAGGATTTCTTCCCTATCAAAGTAATTCAGGGAAAGTTGTCATCATCCAATGGTACACAGCAAAATTAACTGTTAATAGTTAATTCGACTAAATTAATTTTCCAAAATGTAGTCTAAACAAATATAAAACTCACGGGCTCACGTTGCTGCCCAATTGCCTAGGCGCCATCGCCTAATTCCATTTAATCTGGCAAAATAAAAACAATCAATGTTTCGTTACCGCGGTGAAGTTAGTTTTAAGTTGGATATTCGACAGACATTCACCAGGATCCAGTGACGGCTTCTTACTCATTTCACCTTGTCTCTGCAGTATAAATGCGGTTATCTCACCTCCGATAGCTCGCTTTTAACCACCGGGGGTCAGCTTAGGGATCATCAATAAATTACAATTGTTAAAACAGTTATGGGAAAATCATCATTTATTCAATAGCTTCCATGTCATGTGACCTACCAACTCCAAACCAATGCCGAATTGTAGTACTACACTAGACAAATCAAACACACCTTTGAGTCTTCAAATTGCACTCAAGACATCAAGTGGAGTGGTTAATTTGTATTTACAACAAATCATGCAGATTTTAATTTTTATACATGATAATTCAACTGTTTAATGTCAAGTAAAAAAAGAAAAAGTCATACATATATGTATTTTCTCCCCACTGTTTACTCACAAATGCCTCATCTAAGAATGTGCATTATACAAGTACAGGCACTTTGTAAAATCAAACACCAGAACTCAAAAAGTAACATACCAAAGCAAAATACAACTACATTCTCTTCTAAACATAAACTAAACTATTTACCTGTGAGTGTCCACAATGCAATGCTCAGTTACAGAGATTTAGATGTATCTAAGAGTGATTGAGACAAGTGCTCTCATCCACATCCTGGTCTACATCTGCGACCTGCTCATGGACAAAGCTAGTAGCGCCGATATACTGATCCTCCTTTACTGGTGTAACCACATCCACCTCGTCTCCACTGTCCGGCTCGGGCACACCGTGGGGCATGTTCATGCTGGCGCTGCCACTGAGTTTCTCATAGCTCTGGCTCCAGCAAAGCCTCTTCCTGGCACGGGCCTTGACCAAGGCAAACACAGCCAGAGCCAACCCCAGTGCTAGCAGCAGGGCAATAGGCAAAGCGGCTGAGGTGTGCTTCAGAACTGTAGACGACATATTCAGGTCTGTTACCTGACCGTCTCCTGACTTGGGTTGGGGGGCCTCCACACACAATGCTAGAGAAAAAAACTGCCATTAGTAGATAGTGTATCCAAACAATCATATTTCTCTTATAATAGGCAGGGTCTCTACCTGAGCGGCTGTCACAAACACAGCAATCAGTGTCATTCCCTTCAGCTTGACAGCAGCGGGCGCAGCGGTTCTCCACAGCATGAAGAGCAGAATCCCGGTGACAAGTTAGACACTGGTCGGGTCTGGGTCCAGTGCAATGCCTACACGAGGTGTCACATGGCTCACAGGTGTCCTACAATGGTATAATTTCACAAATTATTACACTGGGTACATAAAAGCCAAATGTGGTCTCTTTGGAAAACCTCTTTGTACAGAAGTGGCTTTTATTGCCATCTGTTGTTGTTCTGAGTAAATATCTGTCTGCACATTTGTGTTGCATTTTGTAGAAAGATGCAACAAAAGGTTTAAAATCCCCTGAAAATTTAATTTCTAACCTTATTGGCTGCCTTTCAATTGAAATGGGCCCTGCCCTCCAAAAAGGGCCCCCGAGTGACACGGAATTTCAGAATTCAACCATTTTTAAATAAAACAACTTATTTTACTCAATGTGTAGAGGCATGGACATGGGAAGGAGGGGTGCTGAGGAGGCTGCAGCAAACCCTAAAACCAGGCATTATAAAAAAACATCAATTGATTAAAAAAGTGTGACGCAGACTCACAGCAAGAGAGAGAGAGAGAGAGCATGTGAGTATAATAGAAGTGTGGACGTGATATAAAAACTTTCACAATATTGCTACATCCCGACTGGTGCACAGAAGTACATGACATCACATTTTCCAGCTGAACCTAAATCAATATTCCATCAGTAAACCAGATAAAAACACAAAGACATTTCTCATGTGAAATAACCCAAAATATTTGGCAGACATCCCCCATAATAAGAAGTTGGTTGGGTAAATATGTTGTCAGGGCCTTTTTTACAAATATACATTTATGATATAACGTGAAAGAGAGCACACCTCTTCTGAGAAGTATCGGCCCTCCTCACAACGCGGATAGCAGACTTTGTCCTTTAGAGTGCTGCCCCAGTCGCACGTCATACAGGCCTGAGGCGAGGCATCTGCAAACATGCATTCATTACACACTGAGGATCAAATAAATGTAGTTATCATTATAGAACACAAGGCTGTACAACAAAATGAAATGACGATACATGAACTGACTCCTTACGCAAAAGTGAAAAAACTGTGTTGTCCAGTATTGACACAAGTGAAAAATATTGACTGTAGGTGAACATTAGGCAGATGTTCTGCTCTCCAAGCGCCGTTATTACAGAGCTCCTTAATCACCTGTGCAGTCTGACAACTGGTGTGGCACTGTTTGCAGACGTCACTGAACTGGTAGAAGCGGTCTGGGCATCGCTCAACACACAGCTTAGTGCCTTGCAGCTCCAGGAGAGGAGGTGGACAGTTCCTGCAGGACTCAGGCCCTGCTCCTGTACACAGCTCACAGGACTGGTCACATTTCTCACAGTAGGGGCCCTCTCTGTAATACCTGAAGAAAGGCATGAAATCATCAATATTAACAAGTCAGACATGTACACAGATTTTTGATTCTTGCAGACATATTTTAACATTAGTCTCTGACTAAATATCAAGTGACATCACATTGGAAATGTTTTCAGAGGGAGTTGTTCAACTGCTGATGAAATTACATAGAACCTACTCGCTCTAAAAAAAGTCAGCTACCATTACAGGAGGTGAAGTTGTAATAGTAAGTAAATAGAGAGCTTGATCAACTCTGTACCCTGTGGGACAATGCGTGACACAGAGTTGAAGGAGGCGCAGGTATCCTGGAGAACAAGTGAGGCAATCTCTTGGCGATGCTCCGGTACAAGTGGAACAGACATGGTCACAGGGCAAACAGAATCCCAGCTCTGTTCCGTCAGCCTCCTGCCTTGTGTTGTATGTACCAGCTGGGCACTCAGTCAAACAGGTGCCATCTGGAAAATAGCACACATGCAAAAAACGTTCCACTCCCAATTCATTAGTAGTCATGCACTCATTTTTACTTTTCTTTCTTGTTCATCAGAACAGTTTTTTAGCACCTACCTTGTAAAGGATGGTTAAAAAACATTTCACATGAGATTATTTTCTTCTATGAATTGCCAAAAAGTGATTTTTGTAATAGTGTTAGTTAATAACTTTATGTTGACTCAACTGCGAGGGCACAGTACTTCGAGACACATTGCACAGCATGCTCAGCGTGTCACCAATTCGTTGTCCGATCAACTGTGAAATACGATCATCAATTCTTCAGATATGGCTAAAAATGTGTATTTTGTGGTCACGTTTTTAGCAAATGAAGAGTTTTTGAAAATTTTAAAGACAATGGCTCAAGGCGTTCCTATTTCCTCATGACAATAGAATGGACACACGCCTATTGCCATCATAAATCTATCCAGCTGTTGATCAGTTAACATGGCCATTTAACCAAGACTGATAAGGTGAAATATTCCCAGAAGAGCCGTCACTTACAATCAGTTTTCAAGGTGTACTGAGGGCATCAAATGCAAAGAATAGTTGATAAAATAGTTTGTTAGTCATCAAGGTTAAAAATAAGATTGTTATCAAGACCTGATAGTTTGGAGATGTATGGCTTGCAATAAATGCAAATAAAAATCAGCTTTTCTGTGGATTTTTGTTTATTTTACACCCTGAACCACTTCAGTGTAGTGCAGTCGGACATTAGTGGAGAAAAAAATGCTCACTATGAAGGTATTTGGGGACGGCACAGGTCTGGCATTGATCGTTGCCCGGCCCCTCACAAGAGTAACAGTGCCGGTGGCAACCCATGCAGGTGAACTGGTCGTCGTGCAGGTAGGTCCTGGTGGGCAGTTTGTGTCGCCTGTCACGCCACACAACAATGTATTTGGATCCAGCACGAGTCCTTTCTCACACTGGGTGCACTGGTTTGCTTCTGGGCCAGAACAGCGCATACAAGTCTGGTGGCATTCTGCACTGGACAAACAAATCAGACTGCATCATTGGAATGTCTTATCGTTTACAAAGAGGGTGGGATCACCACCATGTTAAGTGATTATCATTTAAGTAAATACTAGACTTCTATCATTATCCCACAGATAAAGCTTGGCAGTGACGCTGTTGCGGTTGTAGTTGCTGTGAATTTAGTAATAAGCAAATAATCATGAAGTGTCTCCAGCTAGTTCTGGAAGAAATCCAGTTCTTTCATCACTTCTTTGATCACGTGTAAGTTCACATCTGAAATTTCTGATCAACCACTTATATTAAACTCCTACAAACCAAAGCAAGATCTCCCTCTTATGCCGGATTTCCATTTCACAAAACATGGCTGGCAAAAACTTTAAGATGTTTCACTTCAGATACAGTTTATGTATTTGACTAGTTTACCGTTTACCCATCAGCATCTTTCCAGCACTATCCATGGGCCAAATTGTAGCCACAATCCCTCATCTTGATGGCTTCTTTTGCATTATTTTCATTGTGTTAGGAGCCATGAAGGCCACTTCTACGTCTTATAAAGGTGAAACATGGACTATTTTAAATAAAGTTTCCCTAGGTGACATACCCCTATACATAAACAATGGGAACTGATTAACTATTTAAAAAGGACAGTGCCAGAAAACTGTTACCTCGCATATACAACACCGCTTAAAAATCTAATCAAGTCACATCTATGTATTGAGATTCTCACCTTGACATTCCATAGCTTCAGTTTCATAGTAAGTACCAGTGGGCAGTTTGGAGCATGCACCCTTGTAGAGTTTGGGGCTAAACATTGAGCAGGTCTCGCAGTCATCTTCCAGGGGCCCTGAACAGCTGCCACAGGTAGGGTGGCACTGACCACACGGCCCTCTTCCATGTCCTCATAATAGCCCATGGGACAACTAGCTTTCACACACCATTCAGCATCAGGTAGAGGAAACTGCATTCTGAAATTATACGGAGGAGGGGTGGTAAAGTTCTAACAAGAGATTTCAAGATGTCTTACAATACATTATAAAAATGTCACCCACTTGGAATATTTTTCCTCTTAAAGCTTAGCTGCACACACTATTAATAACTTACTGAAACAGGTGCTGTCATCTGAGCAAACATCACAGTGGGGAGGGCAGCGTCTGCAGGTACCATCATCTGCAGGGTATGTCCGCAGTGAACAGTTGAGTCTACACATAACCACTCTCTAGGTAGTGGCCATTAGCACAGGATAGACACTGAGACTTGGTGCCATCACATGTCAGACAGGAGCTATCACAGGCTTCACATGACCCCTCTGCTGTCTCAAAGAAACCTCTGGAATCAGTCAGGAGATTTGTTAAGGCATAAAATATGAAACACACACAGTAACAGATATATCAATATTTTTCGTTCAATCACTTACTCTGGGCAATTCGACCAACACCGCCCTGGTGGAGAAAAAGTTTATAGCTGCTTTTTGAACAGCTGATGCAGTTATCACTCGTGTCCACGCAGGTGTCACAGTTTGGCGAGCAGTCCTCACACAACTGAGTGGCAGAGTTTGCGTAGGGCCAGATGTACATTTCACTACACAAGAACCGTCCTGGTCCAGGAAGTATCCTGTGACACCAAAATGTACACGGCACAATAGGAATTTGAATCATGTTTCTACTATATTGACAGAAGAAAGTAAATATTTGTACCTTTGAAACATGAAGAACAATCCAGTGCTTGGGGGCCAAAGCAGGTCTTACAGGATGAATCACAGGTGTGACATTCACATATTTACCTATAAATAAAACAATAAACAGAGCAACCTTACACTATAACAAAATGTGAAAAATGTGTCATGATGGTTTACACAAAATATTGACATGCTACATTTAGAAGGGCTTACTGCTGACATGAAGATTGGAGAGGTCAGTGAGTTATAATCATGGCAAGTAAACCATTTATGTTCAAAAGCTGCCTGTTCCTGGCATATAACATGCACAGCACTGCCAATGTTAAACTCCATTATTCTTATTATTAGCGCAATGCTTTGAGGTTACAAAATGAACTTAAAATTGTTTTTTACTCACAGTGTAAGCAGCAGGTGGTTTAGAAAAAAACGTGGCTAAATGACAAGTGCTTCTGACAATGAACATCCCCCAACTTATCCACACAAGCGTGTAAATGATTAAATCAGTGAAGCAGAAAAGTAAATGATCAGTCCGATTAGCCCATATGATTTAACAATACAGTTCGTGTTTCCAACGCTGTTGACACAGCCCCCTTTTGAAATTGCACCATTAAAATGGCTCTTCAATGAAAGGTTACACAGTGAGTAGGAGACCGCCTTCAACCTAGAGGTCCTTCAGCAGGGTTCAAGCCGCTGTCTCAGTGGCAAGCCTCTACCATGCTTAAGTGTCCTTGAACAAGACAGTGAATCCCTCAAAATTCCAGGGACACTCTGCTCTGACCTTGCATTGGAGAAAAGCAATTATTTCCATCAGGGAATCAAGTATCATGTTGTTCAGTATGATCCCCGTCTCTATTGTCAGCTGATACTAATTTGCCATTGAGTACTTTACTCACTTTGTTTTACTGTTTATTTTTTACTGAAATGCAGTAAATCACATAGGCCTCACCACCATATAAAGTTACTTTTCTCTAAAAAGGGAGAAAAATTATTAACAGCTAAAAACATTACACCTCATCATGATTGTTCCTCTTACCATCAAAGTACTGTCCCAGTGGGCAGTTGAGCAGAGGGCACTGGCCATGTAGAGGAGGGTTTCCACCAAGACAAACATCACAGTCTGTTGAATGAGGTCCGTGGCATGTCTGGCATGAGCTGTGGCAGGTCTGACATCGCACCCACTGGAGTCATGAACGGTTGCTGTGGGCACTGTTTAACACAATCACCTCCTGATGGGGCAGAGCAGTACAGAGAGGAAGTTACATTATTTCCAGTACAAAACTTTATCTGTATTAGCAAACTTGAAAAACCTAGGCGTGACAAGTTAGTAGATAATTTATTACAACCTCTATCTTTTTAACCTGTGTACTATTTCACTGAAAGCCTTTGAAATCTTTGCAGGATTACAATCACAATCACCATCAGTTACTGAAACTATTTTTAAGAGAGCAACTCTAAAAAGTCATATTAATTAGTAACCACGTTTTCATTATCAGTTGTCAGGTTTTTTTTTAAGTGGCTCTGATGTGGTCTCAAAAAGATCGGCCATCTCAACTATTTAAATCCTTCACCTCTGTCTGCTCTTCCAGCATCTCTCCCTCTCCAAATTCCATCCAACTGCCAGGCATAAAACAATGACCTAGATCTTTTGATACAGGACCTTGGTGAAGCAGAGAGAATAAGTGCTGATTGTCCATGATGGATCCTGTCTGACACAATGTACAATCATATGCCCGTGAAATATGTAACAACACGCGTACACGTGTACACAAATATAAATGACAGCTAATGTTTTTAATATGTTAAAATAATTTTGATGGTCTGTTGTTCTTGCTAAGTTTATTTTAATACCTACAGCCTTTATTAACAAAGCTTTAGCCTCTTTTCATAAAACATACATTTGCATATCTCATGTTACAGGTTTGCTGACAAGGACGCGATTTGCAATCTAAATGAAGAGTCAGAGAAATCATCATTCTTGTAAAGAAAAAAAGAGTATATTAAAACGCAAACTCTGCTAGTACTGCATGGGACAAAAGGGTCATCTGAATCATTTAGTATGCTAGTAGTAGAGAATAAATATACACAGAAATTATCATTCTTTCCTACTGGTACCATTGAGGAAGTAACCGGGCTGGCAGGCAAGGCAGAGTGTGTTACTCCTGCAATCTGTGCATGGTGCTGGACAGGAGAGACACACACCCCTGCCCAAGTCTTCATAGGTGCTCTGTGGGCATGCCTGCGACACTGGTGTCTGAAACTGTAAA
>NW_024044192.1:0-14898 GCF_014851395.1 Micropterus salmoides
CATCCTGGTAGCCCCCAGCCGTAGAGCAGCGAGGTGATACGCAGACGTAACGCAGCTGGCATTGACGGAGCCCTGGCCTGTGCCTCAGGTCTGGGGGGCTCTGTCACAGGGCACGCTGCCGGTGCTCGGCCACCTCTCAGGGTTGGCTCCTGAAAGGGAAGGTTGACAGGCTGGCTGTCCGCAGAGGTGGTACATACCATCCAGGCGGCGAGGGCAGGCTCCACCACTTCCTGCTACAAATCTAAGTGGCTGGGCTTTCAGCGCTGGTGCATTGAAAGGAAGTAGATCCTAACCCATACCTGCTCAGTGGGATCCATCTTTTCCTTCTTACAGGGCCTAATGGAGAAGGGACTGTCACACTCAACCATTAGGTGTATGCGCAGCTATCTCATCTTGTCATAAGGGGTTTGGCACAGACCTGTCTTCACCCACCCCCTCGTGAAGCATTTTCTGCAGGTGTCAGAAGCAACGACCGTGCTTCGTGTCTCCGCACCCCAGTGGGACCTGCCACTGGTACTAGAGGCTCTGAGGTCAACCCCTACGCCCCTGGAACAGTCCTCCTTGAAGATGCTATCTCTCAAGACAGCCTTGTTACTGGCTCTCACCTCTGCCAAGAGGTGAGTGAGCTGTGCGCCCTGTCGGTTCATCCCAGCTGCATGCTGCTTCGTGGTGACCCAGTGCCCCAGATGATGGGCCTCATGCAAGAACATTTTCATATACTCATCTTAACATTCTCCTACTTTTTTCCTACCTTCGGCTTGTACGAGTCATGTCAGATTTAGCAAACGGTCCTAACTTCAGATAACTGTGTAAATGGTATGTGTAAACATGATGAATGCCTTCTGTGCATAAATGAGCACTTGTTCATGAGAATTGTAAATTAACATAATTAACACCCCAATATACCATATAAGGCTACACGCACTGCACCATCAGGAAGTGTTCGTTCATGAATGTGACTCCTGGTGGTATAAGAAACTTTACGAGTTTGTTACGGCTATAACAAGTTTCACGTTTGCAGAAGCACAGCCCGTGGTAATCTATACCATTATTGACTACAACCATTCATCTGTCTTTGCCAATATCAGCGCGCTGTCACTCTCTTCCAAGTCATCCAATATTTTAGTGTTATACAATAGCACAATAGCACATTTAAAGAATGATGATATAATTCGGCTATATGAATACATTTAGATTATATTATAACTTGAATTTCATTGTCAAACAGGTTAATGTCAATATTATTATGACGTGTTATTTATATAGGATTAGGACACAAAATGGACACAAAATTGCTTTAAAGCAATGAAATATACAATCCTTGGTGAAAATTTAGGCAGCCTACTAATTGCACATGACTCCATCCATCCATCCATCCATCGTCAACCGCTTATCCTGCATACAGGGTTGTGGGGGGCTGGAGCCAATCCCACTGACCGCAAGGCGGGGTACACCCTAGACAGGTCGCCAGTCACTCACGCTCATACTCCACACCTAAGGACAATTTGGGTAACCAATCAACCTAGCCTGCATGTTTTTGGATGGTGGGAGGAAGCCAAGCCCCCGGAGAGAACATGCTAACTCCACACAGAAAGGCCCGGGCAACCAGGGTTTGATCCCACCTTCTTGCTGTGAGGCGACAGGGCTAACCACCGCACCACCATGCCGCCCCTCACCTGACTCCAATGACTCCAAATTCAAAATATGAGAAAATTGGTGAATGTGGCAAGTTAAATCAGTTAAATCACTCGGACAGGCCACTTAATAAATCTGTTCGTACAAGACGTGCATAAGGCCCAATCACCCCTTTCACATTTCTCGCCATGCGTCCTCTGCTGCCATCTTTCTCTTCTCCTTATCTTTTGCTTGATTGCAACAAAGTGAACATGAAGGAGCCGCATGTAAGAAACTTCCATAGAATACAGCTATGGAACCAGCTCCTGTCACTGCTCCTTTTCATGGTTATTGTTATCATGTCAAACACAGCCAAAGTATGAATATTGGGCTGTGGCTAGACCGTACTAGTTTTGTAGAGTCTGCGCATTTCTTACGAGAGTTTGAAAGACAGCTACAAGCTCACGTTAGCCTTTCCTTCTATCAGTCGAGTGCAGACCCCCTCACCCTAGCATCACTTCACTTTTTAGCTTTTAAATTTTACAAAAACAAGGCGCGGGATTACGTACACTTGTACCCCCCAAAGTGTATAATGATTACACCCCAGCTTAGTCTATGCTTTTTAAATGTATTTTTACAACCCTGTGTCCTTGAAAACAGTCAGAGCTCAGGGTTCATTGCTAGCTTTTTTTTCCCAGAGCTTTATCACATGGTCTTCAGCAGTGGATGGAGTTTGCTCATTGTCAGTTTTATGTGTGACTCGGTTTTAAAAATGTTTATAGAGAGAATGTTTTTTTCTTGAAAGAATTACAAGTTAGCCTACGGGACCCGTATTTTTCCAAGTTATATAGTCTATGACTCGCGAGATATATCTTATGGTTGTTATATAATGAGGATGAATGAGAGTGGATGCTCAGGTTTCAATTCTGTTATAAAAGAATGCTTGGATCCTTGTTTGTTTCTTTGGATGGCTTAGAGATTACACTATTTAGTGTGTGTATGATGATTATATATTGTTTGAGTGTTGCTTCTTTTGCCTAATCATATAAGACAGCTTGTGGTAAGCAAAATGTGAATCCGGTTCATACAAGACAGCTGTAGTAAAATAGTTATGTTGAAAAGGATTGAAGAGTGGTTTTCTCTTTGTTTGGTTCAACATCAAACTCTCTTTTATAGGTAGATTTGTGTATAGTGCATGATCATGTGCAGGTAGATGTATGTCACCTTTTTATGATGTGTATGGGTATGTACGTGCTAACCAGCGCTGCAGGGCCGTGACTATATTCTATCTGCATAACGGTGGGATAATTAACATCTTCACCTGGCTCCTGGTTTGTTTGTTTAAAAAGCCTAATTAATCACTGGGATACGTTGGGACTGGAGTCAGAGCCACCGAGCGTGAAATTACCTTTCTGAAAGACTGGGCTCAAACGTCCATAACAGTGATCCTGCCAGCCTACCCTCTGTACCCGACACTGTCATTCTTTATCTCACACTTTACACAGCCTTGGAAGGAGGAAGCTGGGAGAACAAGCAAGAAAGGCCAGCACAGGTGGGAAACAATGTAGATGGATAGAAACGAAAGAAGGAGATCCGAAGGTGAAGAGCTGGTTTCTTTGTGCTGTCCCACCATCATCACTTTGTGATGCTGCATAAAAATAAATTAGCTGGTGGCCAGGTATCTGGACACCTACTCTGTGTGCGCTCTCTGGCCAAATCAATAACTTTGAACTTTCCAACATGGAGCAGAGAGAAACTCTTTACATCAATAGACGCGCACTATCATATCCATCTTACTCACACCAGCAGCAGTCTGGGAGTAGCTTGTATGAATCATTCAGGACACCCACCTCCTAACCTCTCCCTCTCTACCCTACCTGCCCACCCGGCAACCCCCCGCCCACTATAACACCGCCATCAGCATCAACCGTCTTTGTACTTAACCTCACACATCACAGCTAACTCATATATCAATGTTGTGTTGAGACGTGGAGAAGGGATACGTGCATATTTCTGGCTCAGTAGAGTGGATGATGGCCGCTTTATTTTGTGTTTGTGCGTGTGAGAGATGTTGTTGAACTAGATGGAGGTGTATGTTTTATGAACACTGTGGAAGTGTTGTCTGTACATTCAGATCTCTGACCTAAGTCACACGACAGCACATGTAGAGAAACATTTAAATAATGATGTTTAGATAATGACATTAGTCTCCTGCCAAAAATGTGTTAATATATTTACATTATTTGGGTGTCATATCCTTGGCTTTTCAACTTTTCTACAGAGTTGCGCTTTATTTATTTAAATGGATGTTAAATATTACCTGTTGGAAACTGCCTCCTTTTTCCAGGAAAAATGCCTAAAATAAAATAAGAATCAGGAATAACTCCTCAACCTGGCCTTGCATAATTCTGGCGTCCTTTGAAAGGTCAGAAGCTAAGGAATAAAAATCCATTGTAAATATATATGTATTTATTTTACCACGACAGACTAAATGGAGATGCAATAAAGAAAAATATGATATTTTCATCCTCACCTGGTAAAAAAGCTATATTCTAATGCAATAAACCATCAAAACGAAGGTTACGATATGGTAACCCTAGCACAGGTGAGCCCGGCTAGACGCTTCTTGGATAGAGCCTTCCTGATTGCACTGTCACCAAAGCAACAAACAGTTGATCAGTGCGTCGAATGGCGGCCATGCGCTCCACATAATGCGTTAGGGCGCGTACCGGACACAGCAAATGCAACCTCGCTTCCCAAGGCCCAAGATGGGGCGGAGGGTGGAAGGCATTCAAATGTATCGTTCTTGACCTGAACGAGATCCTTATGTTCTTGGGAACAAAGGATTTCGGTCTTAACACAGACGCACTGTGGTCACCACAAAACAGCATGCAGGTGGGATTAACCGACAGGGCGCACAGCTCACTCAACCTCTTGGCAGAGGTCAGAGCAGTAACAGGCTGTCTTAAGATATAGCATCTTCAAGGAGGACTGCTCCAGGGCTCGTAAGGATTCGACCTCAGAGCCTCCAAAACTATGGCAGGTCCCACTGGGGTGCGGAGACACGAGACACTGATCGTTGTCTTCTCACACCCTGCAGAAAACGCTTCAGGCGGGGTGGATGAAGATAGGTCTGGCGCCAAACCCCTCATGACAATGAGATAGCTGCTGCATACACCTTAATAGTTAAATGTGACAGTCCCTTCTCCATCAGGCCTTGAAGGAATGAAAGGATGGATCCCATTGAGCAGGTTATGGGATCCATTTCCCTCTCTGGCAGAACTGAGAACCACAGTGGGCAGTGAGTGTTGTGTCATGAAGCAACAGGTCCACCTCCGCCCTCCCGAAGCAACCAGATCTGCTGTATCACTTTGGGGTGTACTCCACTCACTTGGTGAGGGCCCGCCTTCGACATGAGGTCGCCCCCCTGATTTCCTAGCCTGGGATATGAAGGGCTTTTAGAGACAGTAGTGCTCTGACGCCCACCTCCACAACTCCACTGCCAGCGTCAACAGCCGCGGATCGGACTCTGCCCTGTCTGTTGCTGTAAGCCACCGTCTTGCAATTGTCGGTCCTGTCGGTTTTCTATGTGAGGGACGGGACTGGTCAGATTCCTGCGAAAAGCAACTGTCTTACATAGGCTATGACGTTTATGTACGCATCATTACAGCAAATCATGTGAAACACAGAGTAATTTTGTGTTTTAGTTGGTTTAAACTAGCTAATGTGAGCTTGCCTGCAATGATATGTGTGATAACTTTCATTGACCACTTGATGAAAACAACAAATTCAAATAGACCAGGAGTGATAAATAAGTAGTGTAGGCGGTGTAGCACAGGCACAACCTGGAGGAGGAACTAGTTTAAATGACTGTATTAGTATAATATTATAACACTACATTAAAAGTATATTGTTAATTTAATAGTAAACTGTAAGTTTGATATTAATATATTCATTATGTTACTATTCATATAATTTCATATATATAAGTTATATAGTATTAACTTAATATAGTGATAACTTGACGAGAATATCAGCTTTATGAAAAGTTGAATGTGTTTAAATAAAAGGCACCGATTTAGCTAAATTGCCAACTAACGTTAGCCAAACCCACACACTCTTTGAATTTTCCATTGTCTTCTGTTGTAACGATTCAGCTGTTGGTGGTGCATCTCGCTCTAGTTTTTCAGGAACGGGGCTGTTCAAGTGGCCATAGAGTGACCTGCCAACTGGGTTAATCCCGTTACTCCTGATCGCCACTCCGACTATGTTTTGGACAATTAGCATTGCGGGCCCGCAGGGTGGGAGATTACAGTCTGTTGTACTCGTAAATCATTTTCCGGTTCGCACGGATCTATTTTTTTGGAGAGTTTAAGAGTGAAAGGTGCACGGTAGATCCCTGCATCTAACGTTACAGAGACGAATCACACGTCGCTACTTACTGCCTGTCTAGTATTTTTGGCTATGCATTATAAATAAATACGTTCACCTACACTTTTAGCAAACGAACTTTTGGACAAACAGGATTTTCACATTGGCAAAAATATCTTCAAAATTTAATACCTTGTCAATGGCAATTAAGACTTTTTAATACTTTTTAATGGCCTTAATTTTCACAAAATTGATTTATCACCTTTTAAGACTTTTTAAGACCCCGCGGACACCCTGATGTAGCACCTCTCTGCAGATAAAGGCGAGAGAAAGCAGGCACAGGTCCCAGGTATTGTGCAATAATCAAGATCGAGTGATATTTTTAACAACAAATCAGCTGATTTTGGACTGAAAACGGCAAAAACGGAAAAAGTAATTTAGCGTTGTAAAAATCCTGTGCTGCCCCTGGTACCGTTAAGGATTTAGCTATTTACTGAGTCATATCAGCTGGACTCCAGCCTTCTGTTCATAACTGACCCTTCGCAAAGCCACGCCCCAAATACTCAGCTGGCCAGTCACAGTGCAGTATAGGCTCTAACTGTGGGCTGACACTTTCATAGCTGCGCTCCGTTGACTCTAATATGAGTTTGCTTTTTTTGCTGTATTTTTCCAAGATATGGTCAAAGCTGTTCCTGAGGCACTTTTATAGTTCAGTCGCTACCCGAGAGGTAGAAAGTAGAAGCACGATTTATTCACTTTCCAAACCTAAAACAAATCCAGGAAAATGTTGGCTGTCTGTTGTTTCTAATGTAATGTTAGTTAGCTAACGCTAGCTAACTTACTACTGAATTCAACGTTATCTAGCCCTACTGTTCTGCTTTTTAATGATTGTATCAGTGAATTGAGACCTACCCAGCTGTACAGAAGCAATGTTGATCCTTAATATAGTTGTCCTCTTTCTCAATAGTCAATAATATGGTGGTTGATAATATATTTTGTGATCGGTAGGCTTGAGCTTCTGTCTTTTATTTTTTTTACATCAGTTTGAATAGCCTAATTATAACCTTCAAATGCAACTGCAAAACTGTCTGCTTCTTTCTGAGATCGCTTTTTCCAAAATGAGACAATATTTCTCCAAGGACTGCAGTAACAGACAGTGCAGCGCCGTGCTAAAAGTCTGACAGGTCCAACAGTTTGTCGAACTTAGCAACAGTAACTATGGGTGGCGTGGATTAGCGAAGGGTCAGTTCTGGCCTTGTGAGAATACTTTTGTCACAAGAGAGGTAAGACTTTTGCAGCTGCTCATAGAGATTGGATTGAAACGCAGGATGGAAACACAGAGGAAGTGATGCTGTGAAGTGAATTTGTTTTAGGGTTTTCCTTTTTAGGTATGAGTTGATGAATATTTCATTAATTTAAAGGCATCAGTATGCTTCAAAGTCTTTGTTAGATTGTAAAACAGCGTTTGAACCCCCCTTCCCCCAACACTTTTCTAATATCTGTCTTTCTGTTACCAAAATACGACTATCACACCCACTTCACGCAGTGATTTCACGTGTGAGGTGAGAAAATAGCAGGATTATAACTCTCTCTCAATTTCATTCTTACAAAACTTCTTCCATCACTTTTTATGAGTACATTACATTTATCTGACGCTTTTATCCAAAGCGACTTAGAATTGCTAGACATGTTAGAGGTTGCATGCCTCTGGAGCAACTAGGGGTTAAGTGTCTTGCTCAGGGACACCAATGGTAGATGGGTCACAGTCGGGGATTGAACCCGGTCTCTCACACAAAGGCATGCGTCTTATCCACTGCACCATCCCCACCCCCAACAACTGAATGCAACACCATGAATGTCTCTGATGAGAGACTATGTGTGAAGAAAGTCTTTGCCATCATCTCCATCATACAGTTCATTGTGTTTTGACTTTCTCTACAAATGCAGGCTTTTCACACCGGCTTCAAGAATGTCCTTTTGGAGCAGCTATAAACCTTTTGCCTTTAGTCATATTTGAGAGACACTTCGTATTAAGTAGTTTGTTTGAAGCATACAATATCATTTAGAGTCTCAGCTTTGTTAACAGAGGTTCTAAGGCGGATTGCCATCTTGCTGTTTCCAAAGTCACTACCTTTTTCAATGGAAGTCAAATGTATAGATCAAGAATAATCTTTATTTATTAGATGAGCTGGAAATAGTTGTAGATTTCTTCTAGAGAGCTAAGTAGAGAGATACAAGGAAACGAGAGGAGAATAAGAGAAATGGGGAATGACTTAGAATGGTCCACAGCTGGACCCCAAGCAGTTGGGGCTCATCATTAAACCCCTAGACCCACAGGGCACCCATGTTTTTAAACTTTTGTTTAACTAATATTTTTTACATTACACATCAACTCAACAAGTATGATTGTACATGTTTTGTACAAGTAATCATACTGATGTGTATATATGTATCCCATTTATTGATTTTAAGGATAGTAACTAAGATAAGAACTCCTCAGAGCAATGTTGTCAACGGACAGGCAGTGGACACGGTTACCAATTGTAATATTTGGACACAATGATTGAAATTTGATTCTATTACTGAATTCTGTGCAAAAAGGACCAGCAACACCTTTTTTGTTTAAGGCAACTTCAATTCAAATTCCACATTGACAAGACTCTAATGACGCGGCTGTGGTTCAGGAGGTAGAGCGGGTTGGCTGTTAATCAGAAGGTCGGCGGTCAATCCTGACATAATCCATGTGCATGAAACACCATAAACACACACACAATCCATCATACACAAATACACCACACCAGCATTTTGGTCCCCACAACATACAAACACACACACACACACACACACACACCACACACACACACGTGTGAAGAGTCTCCATGACACACACAGGAAAACATTGCTTCAGGTCTGAGGGGACTAACTTTCCAATCTTCTGTACAAATTTGTGATGAGCAGTTGTTTTGTTGATCCTGTGGGAACTGGCACAGATAATTAATTTGGTTTCATAAACTTCTGTTACCACATACTGGCCGACTGGGAGCTCAGAGTAAACCATATTTAAATTATTACATCCAGACGTCGACATTCCCAGGTAATCCACATGATATAATCTTGTGTATGTGCATGTGCATATATATATGCATAGTGGTGTGTGTGTGTGTTCAAGTGTGAGTGTGTGTGCCTATTTGTCTTTTTATTTTTATTTTTTAAGAGAAGAGAAGGCGTACGTATGCTGCAGCTGACTTCCCAGGGAAATCAGAGCACATACAGAAAGAGAAGGGGAGGGGGCACAAATAAATATATTTGTTGAGAAAGGGAGAGGATTGGGAAAAAGGATCAGGAGGGAGAGGCAACGAGAAGGAAAAGGAAAAAAGGCGTTTCAGGGAGTAAAATGTTGACGCCAGGCTGCTCGCTGGCAGCTGACAGACGGAGAATGTGGGCTGGTTTCTGGGTTGCAATCAAATCCCCATAAACAGGGTGATCATTCACCTGCCTTAACTTTACTGCATTACTGCCAAGCAGTGAGGACACACATTGGTACTTTCTTACACACCACATGTACACAATTGCAGTTGTGACAACAGTTGGGTAGGGTTTACAGCAGGGTTTGTACTCTGTACATGTTGGAAATTATTGCACGTATGCATACATGCAGATCAGAGAGTAGAAAGTGACGAGTGGGAGGAAATGACAAGAAATATAAGACAGAGACAGCAAGGTGTTAACTTTGACTTTGACGTTAAATCCGTATATTCCCTTGGGGGTCAAGAGTGCTCCAGTGTGTCAGTCTTTTACGAGGCTTTCACTGTATAGAACTGCGTGATATTTCAGACGTGATGTAGTTGTGACTTTTGATGTTGTTAATGTCTGATAAGCTGATTAGCAATATAATATTCAGAGAAACATTCAAAACTTTACAGGCAGGAGTTTTAGAATAACAGGATAAGTGGAGAACTTTTGCACCCCAAGGATGGACTTTACCCTTTGATCTCACTACAAGGTGACAAACACCTGAGTGTGTGTCTGCACGCACGCTAAAAAACATCCATGTCTGCTTTTCTATTTGCACAGTCACAAAAAAAAATCACTGGGCTGCACGTCAGAGCCGATAAAGAATTTCTTCCATCTCAGTCTGGACCAATAAGCTGGAAGCTTACCTGTGCACTTACTCCACTCAGAGGGAGAATCAGCAAGCATGGAAACACCAAGTCAGGGAAAAGAAAAACTCTCATTGACTTCACATGCTTCTTAATGCATCTGCCTCAAGGTCCTGCTGTCCTCAACCAGCTGCTCACTTTCTTGCCACTGCCATCAGGAGCTGATCCAGAGACTGTTCAGTGAAGTATTGGGTTTGTTTTCTCCATATGTGCCACAGGTAGCGGCTTATGTGAATGCTTTCTACTGGAGTAAAAAGCCTGCAAGGCTGACAGACTGATGGATTGTCTGACTGATAACAGTAGGCACATTTGACACAGATTTACCTCTTTTTTACCAGTTTTTTAACAATGGGTCCTTGAAATTCAGGCAGATGTAGACAAAAGCAGGCTTCTCATTTCTAGATGCCAACCACTGATTCCTCCAGCTGACATGACAACTGTCACTACAAGATTTTATCAGCTGCGTCCAGTGCTTAAAGTGGAAAAACGTAGGTGCCAGTACTCACTCATTGCATTGCTTGTTTTCTTATTGTGCATTGTTTCATTTGTTATTTAACATTTCTAGTTGCTGTTGTTCAGAATATTTTTAACAAAAGTTTTCAAATAATGATGGAGACATTCTGATTCTGACCTGTCCCCAGCGAAAATGACACCTAGCTGTCAATATTTTTAAATGTCCTGTCCCATCCAGGCTGTGATTGGTTGGTTCACGACAAGTGACACTGACGAGCTACAATTCAGCACACGGCTGCTTGAGAGGCACCAGCTTCTCAATCTCCCTCCTCTCTCTCTACCAACAGAGATTAGCTGGCAGGCAAGAACGGGAACAGGTGAGTACCTGAAGTTTGAGCCAGGACGTGCAGTAGCACAACCTCGTGGTAGAACTGTTACATTTTTCACAAGTTTTTAACTTGTTGAGCACAGGTACATTTTCTGTCACACCCATGCTTTACAGGCCTAGATTGAGAACGGAACATCCCACAGTGATGGGGGGCATCAATCGATCCGTCTTGATCAGACCTTTGATTTGGTACCTGCATGTCTATGTATCTCCAAAGGGTCGGCCACAAAATCGCTAAAAACACAATGTGTTCTCAAGCGGCATGTTTCCTCTCTGCAGAAATGTCGAGAGCAGGCATCAATAATCAAGATGCCGCTGAGACTTGAAACAATAACATCGGCGGGTTTGGAGTTAAAACGGCAAAGAAAAAAAATTTCAGTCAGTAATTTTGCTCACAGCACAGTTGTCTGTTTTCAAGCTATTTCCGTAAAAAAGACAAAAAAACTCTTTAAAATAAGCGTATCTCTCTGAGAGTCTATGCTGGATCCCCCACACGCTGTTTCAACATGCTCATGGAAAATATACTATACATATATATATCAATTATACTGCGCTCAAAGTGTGAGGCTATAGCTACATATGATATGTCTCAGGTAAAATGTCACCATCCTCATCAGTTGATGATCCATGTAGCAGACACGAAAGAAATTCAGAAACAGCATTGTTCTTGTAATGCATTTTAGCGCTAGTAATGCTATATTGTTACACAACAGTACTTTTAACGTTACAAAAGAAAAGCTTTTAGGATGAGAACTAATGTTGTTTTTGGCAAATGTCCCCAAAAAGACCAGGACAGAACTGCTAATGTTAGCCTGAACTGTAATAACATCCAGGAGCAGCTTCCGCAAAGTGGGATAATATTTTTTTAAGTTACCTCTAACCTTACAAAACTAATGATCGGTTACTTGGCCTTGGAAGCAACACTGGGTTAGGTTGCTGCTGTAGGTAGTAGGCTTGTTAGTCACACAAGCTAATGTTTGCAGCTTACATTACAGCAGATAAACACATTGTTTAATCTATTAGAGAGTATCTCTGACTAGAGTCCCATGCACAGTGCTTCAACATGAAATATGCTTAGTTATGGTTGCTCAACTAATATTTGACACTCGCTGTTCAAGGGAGGGATTTAGCAAGCAATCAACCTTTCTTTTTTTAACAAGTTACAGACGCCTAGACTAGTTTAACAAAAAGATCCTTCTTTGTCCAAAATGTTGCTTGTTTATCAATAATAGCCCTGAGCTTCAGATGATAACTTTTTCAACACACGTGTCCCTCAATATTTTTTCTTCAAGGACATCCCGTACGTACTGATTGATTGACAGACCTTGGCCCTCACGTAAACAGTGACACCTCCACCATAAGGTCAGTCCAACATCTGCTCTTGCGCAGAGAGTCACTGGCAACATAACATCTTTATGAAAAGCAGCACTTGCAGAAAGAATGAAATCATCTCCTCTGTGAGTGTTTCAGTTTAAAGATAAAGGATTCTGGGCTGTGGATTCGGTGGGTCCATCCGTCTCGCTGTCTTTGGGCGCTGCAATGACAACGCCTCCATTGTCAAAGCTGAGAAATGGTTTCCCACTATTTGCATTTTTATTGATGCTCCAAATTGCAAATAGCTTTCCCCTCCTTCTGTCTTTGTCTTTGCGTTGAGGAGGAAAAAACCCTCATTTGTTCAAGCAGGCCCTATATAAATCACTATAGCAGAGTGAAGTGAACTCAACTCATCTCTGAATAAAACATCAGATTGAAGACAAGAAACAGTATTATCTCTTAGGTTGTTTCACTCCTTGAAATTTGCTGTATTCTGCAGAGCTGGAACTAATACTGAAGGAAAAAAACAAAACAAAAACAGATACACAGACGCGGTGCTGACACAGATTGCATTTACTGCTCAGGTTTTTGAGTTCTTCTGTTAACTCAGTTTCAAGAACATATAACATTTAACAAGGGGCAATACAGTAATTGGTCAGACACATTGATTGTCTTGCTGTTTGCTGCACAAGTCATTATGGATGTGTCATTACCATCACTACCATGTGGTAACAAACAACAGTTTCTGCACTCTATATGAGAGTGCAATTCAGTCAGTGAATTACTGTGAAATCCGAGTCACATGCCGCTCTTTTTCCCTCTTGTCTCACTTTCTTTCAAAATGAGTGACTGCGAGCAGATGAAATTTCATTGTTTATGTATTTATTCATTGTGAAGCAGGGATTACTGACTTTACAAGGTCATTCAAACAGATGAGTGAATACTCTATTGACTGAAATGTAAATACGTGTTCATACTGAGCTCCAGTCACACAGCTAGAGGTAAAGCAGCTGTCTTCATTGTCCTTCATTGTCAGCCAGAGGAGCAAAAGTGTTTTCCTTAAACTGCTGATTAAGTTGCTCCAGCCACTATCAGGGTCTGACGATCTTGGGAAATGGAATACCAGAAAATGAGATGTTGATATTGATTGTACAATCTAAAACAGAGGGCACCTTTCAGTTTATATTAAACTAACTAAGGCATACTATACCAATACACCTGTAACCTTTTTTGGATAAATATGGAAATTCTGTGTGAAAGTATAATGTCTAAATGTGAAATTTAGAAAACTGGTAAAGGCGAGTATGTGTTTTAATGGACATCTTCTTTCCATAAATTGACAAGTTTGCACATTCCTGCACAAAACTGTACAGCTCTTTCATTTTTAAAAACACTTTTTTCAAATTTTATTGTTAATTTTCTATTTATGCTTCTTGTCTTGCAGTACTTTTAATTTCTTTTACTATATTCATTTGATATACAACGAGATTATGTGAAGTGCATTCAGCCTCCTGTGTTACGTTCCGTGCCCCCACCAAAAGATAAATAGAAAAATGAAATAAACTATAGGTCTTAAGTAAAAGAAAAGAAAAAGTTATTGTCAAAGATCTCATGAAAAGACCAAAACCAACATAGTGAAAGGGCATTTCTGTCATGACTGATGCTTAGCAAGGTAATAGGAACACAGGGGATACGAGTCAGATGCAGGGCTGATGCAATTCAGTGATTTTGTTAACACAATGCAGTACAAAGGCTCACAGGATGGTGAGACAGGCCAACAAATCCAACAATTAGCAGGCAAGGTCCAAAATAGGCAGGTGAAAGGTCTCAGGTATAACAGAGGAACAGGATGCAGGTAGCACGCAAGAGAGCAAGACAGCACACGGCAACCTATCAAACATATCTATATAACGATCTGGCAGGGAACAAAGGAAGTGAACTGGAAGTAGTGAAAGGGTGATTAGGGAATTAGGTGCAGGTGGGGAGATGGGTGGGGAAGCTCATGTGACTGCCGTGCTGATGAGAAGTGGGAACAGGTATGTGGATGGGTGGGCAGTCAGGTGATGAGGAAAGGAGACTTGGTGGGCTGGAGGACGGCAGATCTGGACAGATGAGGGGACAAAAATGGCCTGGGGAGAATGAGTAGGAGCTGGAGGTGTCAGAGGTGAGAACAAACAATAAGTTAATATGACAAACGTTGTTATTCCTGCATGTGAAAGGGGCTATTGAGACCGGTGACAAACAGTACATATCCTTCCTGTGTACTTTTTGCTGATCCATCCATCCTCTCGGCTCCACTCCTCTCCAACAGTGTTCTGTCAAATCCTGCTAAGCCCCTCATCTCTTCATCGCATCCTTCTTTCTTCTCTTTTATCATCCTTTGACATCTGCACAGTGGGGGCAAAATGGAGTCATCTGTCTGTCTGTCAGAGTGAAAGGTCATTAGCTGGTGAGGGGGAGAGGACAGGGGGAGAGGAAGGACACCTCAAGGTAATTATGAAGTGACCAGGCATCGTGGAATCAATCTTTCTGCTGTGAGAAAACCATAAGATCCATTTAGTGACAGTTTGAGGCTTACAGTATAATCCTATCACATGA
>NW_024044193.1:0-10603 GCF_014851395.1 Micropterus salmoides
AAGATTGAAGGTCGACAGATGTGGGTATGAAGAAGAAGAGTTAGAGTTCAAGGAATGTGGTATGAGGAAGAAGAGTAAGGGGTCGACAGATGTAGGGATGAAGAAGAAGAGTGAAGGTCGACGGATGTGGGTATGATGAAGAAGATTGAAGGTCGACAGATGTAGGGATGAGGAAGAATAGCGAAGGGTCGACAGATGTAGGGATGAGGAAGAAGAGTGAAGGTCGACAGATGTAGGGATGAAGAAGAAGAGTGAAGGTCGACGGATGTGGGTATGATGAAGAAGATTGAAGGTCGACAGATGTGGGTATGAAGAAGAAGAATTAGAGTTCAAGGAATGTGGGTATGAGGAAGAAGAGTAAGGGGTCGACAGATGTAGGGATGGGGAAGAAGAGTGAAGGTCGACAGATGTGGGTATGAAGAAGAAGAATTAGAGTTCAAGGAATGTGGGTATGAGGAAGAAGAGTAAGGGGTCGACAGATGTAGGGATGAAGAAGAATAGCGAGGGGTCGACTGATGTAGGGATGAAGAAGAATAGCGAGGGGTCGACGGATGTGGATAAGATGAAGAAGAGTGAAGGTCGACGGATGTGGGGATGAGGAAGAATAGCGAGGGGTCGACAGATGTAGGGATGAAGAAGAATAGCGAGGGGTCGACTGATGTAGGTATGAGGAAGAATAGCAAGTTAAGTAGTGAGTTTCTGATGTTGTTTGCATTGTTGCGGTAGGTAAGGTACGCTGGTAGGTAAGTTTGGTCTTCTTGCTTCTGAGGTGGCAGAATAAAATGTTGGAAGATGGATGGAAACGTCAGATATAGATGAGTTTCGAGATTTATAGCAGTTGAGGACATAAGCGGTTAATTCCAGGCAGCACCGAAAGCCGAAGAAATCCAGTGCTAAGTTATGTTCGGATGCAGCCTGTTGAAAAAGTTTTGCTTTATTGTTCTTGGTGTAAAAGGCTGGGTCCGCTGACTGAGTGTGTGCCTTGGCAAGCAACTGTCCACTATTGTTTGAAGCTGTGGGATGGTCGGAGAATTGGAGGAGGATCTGGGTCTCGGTTTGCCTGTTGTTCGGTGTCTGGATCTCAAGTGGGTCGGAGACGAGCATTTGGAAGGGGCGACAAAACAGGAGCTTCAATTAATCTTTGTACTTTTCAAATTCTTCAGCATCTCAAACTTTATTTAACTGGAATTCAGAAGGTTGGACACATTAGCCACCAGCGGACACTATCATGACACTTCTTCTCTGCCCAGCAGAAAAGCATGTCAGGAGGCGGGAGAATGCACGCGAGTTTCAGATTCACTCTTTACTGTTCTCAGTAGAGACATTTGGTTTCCACAGTCTGAACACAAAATTAAAATTCAAAATCTCATCTCAGAACAGTTTCTTTGACTGCCACATAAAAAGAATTCTCTGGAGACGTCACCTGTACCATGAGTTTCTGTCCGGAGAAGGTTTACTGATTAAAGGCAGGGTAGGCAAGTTGTTTCTAAAACACTTTTTTGAAAAAGAGAGCATAACAATTGGCTGTCTGTAGTCCTCTCAGGGCTGCAGTAAACATAGCCACTCATTCCATTTGGACCGAATGCAATGATTGGCTGGCTGACTGTCACTCTCCCTCGCTGCCATGGCTACCAGCCCTGCTGCTGCAGGAGCTGCCCCCATGCGCGAACCCGGTCAGCTCTCTCAGACCCGACAAGCAAAGCAGTCAGACCAGAGGTAGTGTCTGCGTGGCTTTTCAACGACGGTGATAACTGAGGAACACCAAGGGGCTGAAGTTACACCATGGTCACTTCATTTCTGCTGGACAGGTGATCTGGCTTTTTTCATTTTGATGGTAATTTGTTACTTTCATCAGTAGCCAACGTAGCTACCTGCTTAGCATACAGCGGCTGCTACGAGTGCAGACTGGTGGAGCTGGTGGAGATGATGAATTATATGTAACTGTAGCTGAGTTGGAAAACAGCAGCGCAGCTGAGAGCTGTGTTTGCAGACGCTAACATAAGGTAAGACAGTGTAGGTGTAGATTCGCCGGTTTAGTTACTCACCACCTAGGGTCATTGTTATACTATATTTACACGGAATGTTATTTTTACCTTGTATCTAATATATTTGTGTGATGATCTTGTGCCTGAAAGAGTTGTTTGACTGTATGTTACTTATTACTTGTATGTTAATCTTTGAATAAGACATTTTTACAAATGTGGTGATGTAGCTGTGTGTTGAAAGACATTTCAGCATTAGTGTACATAAACCATGCTGGCTAAAGGTCCCCAAGTGTCTTGCGTTTCTGTTATATATATATAAGCTACTTAATAATATAGCTTGATATTGTTCATAGCTAAACCTACTGTGTGAAAACCTTTTACTGTAATTGGTGCTGTTATGCCATTACTTATTTTTCTAGAAGTAAAAAATCTTGTATTTTTTCTTTCTACTGTGCCCTCAGGTCACCTGCAGTCTTCCAACACCCTGTGCTTCTCACCAGTATACGCTGATCGGACCATGCTGGCTGGCATGGATTACAACCACTGTGTCCACAGACCAGCCAGGAGGCAGGATGACACAGTTCAGTGTGTTGCATTTTTATTACTCCTACGCATTTTACTCAATATAAGTGATGAGTCAAAAAATATTAAACAGTATGAGGAATACAGATAGATGGTGCTGACATATTGTTGTAATTGTATTTTATGTGGAAATGCTAATCATTGTTTAAGAGAATAATGTCAGGTATTGCAAACTTTTCACTAAGCTGATCCTCCTTTCTGTATTATCAGGTACAGCAAGGTGTACAACAAAAAGTCCAGGAAGTGGAGCTTGTACTCATTGAAGGTGGAGACTTGACTAGACCTCCAGAGTGCCCTCCTCCTCCTCCTCCTCCTCCTCCTCCTCGTCCTCTGACGGTTGTCTGCTCCTGAGGAGATGCCTAGAAGCAGAACCAGGAGACCTGATGATCCCCGTCAACATGGGGTTCAGTCAGGTCTCCCTGCCCCAACTGTGTTGCTAGATACAGCAATATATAAAACAAAAAGTACCATGGTTGGTTTTGAAATGTGGTAATCATGTCAGAAGGGTAATTGTGGTATTTTAAATCATCTCCAAAGCAGCGGTATGATGCTACGAGTAAAGTCTGAACTGTCTTCACGATCAGTCAGGACACCTCTGGACACACCTTGTCTCTTCCTGTATATACTTATTTTTATTGATGTTTTAAAAATGATCTATTTGTGATAAAGGTTTCAGTAGTATATAATAACAATAAACAAGTTTTATACCACATTTGGATGTCATTATTGGAGACATAAGACATAAATGTAGTTGATTGTTTTGCTGCAAGTGTGATGAAAGGGCATTTATCATTTTAAATGTTTTATTTAAAAAAGAATGAAAATATTCTCCAGAACAGGCAAAAATATACTTTCTCTACCCTCCTGGGAATAAAACAACATACAGGTATTTATCCACACAGTGGAGGGAATTATTTGTGTAGCCCTGCGAGGATTAAACCTCTGTATTGTCCTGGTGGATCAGGAGAACAGTTGCATATCTTCCAGAAACAGTAACTCAGTATCACGACTCTGTGTCTAAGTGCTCCACACTGCCACACTACAAACTGTCTGTAGCTGCCTGACTGAACTGTCTGTTACTCTGTCCTGGGTCTGAAGGTCAGCCTTGGGTGGTGACATGATCATCAACATGATCAGATATTTTTATTGAACAGGGGCTTGTTGTTCTCTAACAGGACTTCTGTGTCCACATTACACACCAGGTCAGTGTACATGACACAGATGAGCCGATGGCTGAAGCAGAGCTGTAGTTAGTTGTTGTAATCAGTAAACAATAAAAACGTAATAACAATAGTGATGGATTACATTTATATAGAACATTATTTTTGATATCCAAAGGGCTTCGGGGGAAACACCAGAGAAACTTTGAGACAAGCACCCTGGGAGACAATAGACTAATATTAAAATATATATACCTGTTTATATGCCGTTGCTGGAGTGTGAAGCTCGACGCAGGTGTGTGCTCCTTGGCTTGCAGCTCGTCCTCCCCGTCCTGCCTCTTCTTCCTCGGACCCCGGCAGCCCTCCCTCCTCTGCTTCGCCTCGACCCCGGTCTGTGCTTGGCTCTCGGGTCCAGTCCTCAACAGAGACAATAATGCTGTCACCGTGGAAGCTTTAACATGCAAATCAACGTACACAATGAGTCTAACATGAAATTCACTTTGGTGTAGTGTAACTGATGGAAACGGGAAAATGTGTATCAGCCTGTTTATGTTAGCACAACGACCTGTTAGCACAGCTACCTGTTAGTTAGCACAGCGACCTTTCAGGAGAAAGGCATTTCCCCCCCTAAGCTTAATGTCCAATTTCTGACACATTAAAGGACATTTCATTGATTTTCTTTTTTGCATCTTTAAGAAGGCCATGCTTAGAGTAACATATTATAAAGTAAAATAAATAGCTACAGTTAACAAAGTAATTTGTATTTAATCAAATGTATTTTTTAGGGAAAAGGCATTTTCCACATGGGGTAAAATGGATTATAGACCTCTGTTGTAGAAATAAACCTGCCTTATGTTATTAGCTTTGCTGTAATTTATTTCTCAGACTTTTAAACAGTGAGGCTGCTGGAACTTCATTAGCAGAAAGTCTGAGGTAAAATATGCGCATGCCAGCTAGCTAGTTAGAAATGTGAGCATATGTGAGCTTGTGACCTCAGACGTTCTGATAGTGAAGCTGCAGGTTGGCTGACGGGTCTGTCCAGAGTCTAAATAACATCTAACTTACAACTAACTCTGACCCCAAACACACTAAACTAGACTATTTTACTACTTTAACCAAAAACTATAAAAATCTTTCTCTCTAAACAAACTTATCTTAAGGCTCCCCTTAATGTAAATATACATATATATATATATATTGAACACAATAAAAAACTGTACAGCTTATTTTAACTAACAAAAAAATGAGATCAACTCAGGTCAGAGTGGCTTTGATCAAATAACTTTAAAAATTGTGATGAAACAGAGGAAATGTTTAGTTCAGTGTTGCCCTGCTCGTTCTGTACCGCTGTGTTTTAATGCAACATATAATAATCAGAAATAATCAGCAACGCTTCTAATATCGCGGAGTGACGTCACCCCGCGCCTGTCCAATCGGAGGAGAGTCCCCGGGTGCGCTGATCAGAGCGCGCGAGCTGGGAGCGCCGCACCGTCTCGAGCTGTTCCTCCACCGGCCGCCGGTAAGTTCCCCGGTGTCTGCCGTTAGCACGGGGCAGCAGCGGACACACAGCCGGTACCGGACCGGTGCTAAGAGAGAGCCCTCCCACCGGGCTGACGTCACGGTTTGATCCGTTTCTCTCGCTTTAAACTTCAAACCGTCAGTTTAACGGCCGGTAGCGGCGGCTAGCTCCTGCTAACAGTTAGCCTAACGGAAACAAACTGCTGATTCTTACCTGACGACAGACTGAAAACACCTGTAGATCCGTTTCTGCTGGCTTCATGAAGACACTGAAGTATTTACAGGATCAGTAATTTATTTTGGAGCCAGCAGCTGACTGTAAACTGCTGAATCATCCCGCAGCTGATAAAGTTAAGCTAGCTAGCCCAACGCTATGTATCTGTTAATGTGGAGTAAATCAGGAACACTGACCAGCTGTTAGTTATCACTGTAAAATATTAGTTAATTGACAGTTTCTAAGAAGCCTTACTTTGTTTTGTGAAAAACCTTAAGATATTTAATTTATTGCCCTTTATCACTAAGAAAAACAGCAAGTCATCACATCAGAGAAACAAAAGAAAGAAAGAAAGAAAGAAAACAATGAAAATCAGAATCAGTTATCAGAATAGTTTTAAGAGTCTAATCATTGCAGTTCTGATAAAAAGCTCCATTTTAGCCGGACATTAAACTGACTGTTTAACCCGGAAGTGAAGTAAAGATGACGGGAAGATGAAGCAGGTAGACCGTTAATGCTGAAAAATGCTTTACATTACAGCCCATGGTTTGTTTAAAGAAGACTGTAGTCGGTGTTAATGAACTCTCTGCTGAAGCTGCAGCAGCACCGACCTGCTGACTAACTGGTGTTGTGTTTCCTCAGCAGCACTCCAGCCTGTCAGTGTTCGTATGAGCAGCAGGGATGAGCACCAGAAGCCGCAGGTCCTGGTGAGAGCTCATATACACACACACCGCACCTGCCACACACCTGTAACACACCTGTAGCACACCTGTAACACACCTGCCACACAGCTGCCACACAGCTGTAACACACCTGCCACACACCTGCCACACAGCTGTAACACACCTGCCACACACCTGCCACACAGCTGTAACACACCTGCCACACACCTGCCACACAGCTGTAACACACCT
Source organism: Micropterus salmoides (assembly GCF_014851395.1). Classification (NCBI taxonomy): domain Eukaryota; kingdom Metazoa; phylum Chordata; class Actinopteri; order Centrarchiformes; family Centrarchidae; genus Micropterus; species Micropterus salmoides. Next base: position 6,374 of record NW_024044193.1, read on the forward strand.
GCCACACAGCTGTAACACACCTGCCACACACCTGCCACACAGCTGTAACACACCTGCCACACAGCTGCCACACAGCTGTAACACACCTGCCACACACCTGCCACACAGCTGTAACACACCTGCCACACACCTGTAACACACCTGTAGCACACCTGTACACACCTGCCACACAGCTGCCACACAGCTGTAACACACCTGTAACACACCTGCCACACAGCTGCCACCAGCTGTAACACACCTGCCACACACCTGCCACACAGCTGTAACACACCTGCCACACACCTGCCACACAGCTGTAACACACCTGCCACACACCTGCCACACAGCTGTAACACACCTGCCACACAGCTGCCACACACCTGTAACACACCTGCCACACACCTGCCACACACCTGTAACACACCTGTAACACACCTGTAACACACACTGTCACACACCTGTAACACACCTGTAACACACACTGTAACACACACTGTCACACACCTGTAACACACCTGCCACACACCTGTAACACACCTGTCACACACCTGTAACACACTGTAACACACACTGTCACACACCTGTAACACACACCTGCCACACACCTGTCACACACCTGTAACACACCTGCCACACACCTGTAACACCTGCCACCACCTGTACACACCTGCCACACCTGTAACACACCTGCCACACACCTGTAACACACCTGTAACACACCTGTAACACACCTGTAACACACCTGTACACACCTGCCACACCCTGTAACACACCTGTAACACCTGCCACACACCTGCCACACACCTGTAACACACCTGTAACACACCTGTAACACACACTGTAACACACCTGTAACACACACTGTAACACACACTGTCACACACCTGTACACACCTGCCACCACCTGTAACACACCTGTCACACACCTGTAACACACACTGTAACACACACTGTCACACACCTGTAACACACACCTGCCACACACCTGTCACACACCTGTAACACACCTGCCACACACCTGTAACACACTGTAACACACACTGTCACACACCTGTAACACACACCTGCCCACACCTGTCCACACCTGTAACACACCTGCCACACACCTGTAACACACCTGCCACACACCTGTAACACACCTGCCACACACCTGTAACACACCTGTAACACACCTGCCACACACCTGTAACACACCTGTAACACACACTGTAACACACCTGCCACACACCTGTAACACACCTGCCACACACCTGTAACACACCTGCCACACACCTGCCACACACCTGTAACACACCTGTAACACACCTGTAACACACACTGTCACACACCTGTAACACACACCTGCCACACACCTGTAACACACCTGTCACACACCTGTAACACACACTGTAACACACTGTCACACACCTGTAACACACACCTGCCACACACCTGTCACACACCTGTAACACACCTGCCACACACCTGTAACACACCTGCCACACACCTGTAACACACCCGCCACACACCTGTAACACACCTGCCACCACCTGTAACACACCTGTAACACACCTGTAACACACTGTAACACACCTGCCACACACCTGTAACACACCTGCCAAACACCCGTAACACACTGCAACACCCTGCCAAACACCCGTAACACACCTGTAACACACACTGTCACACACCTGTCACACACCTGTAACACACACTGTCACACACCTGTAACACACCTGTAACACACACTGTCACACACCTGTAACACACACCTGTAACACACCTGTAACACACACTGTCACACACCTGCCACAACCTGTAACACACACTGTCACACACCCGTAACACACCTGCCACACACCTGTAACACACCTGTAACACACCTGTAACACACCTGTAACACACACTGTCACACACCTGTAACACACCTGTAACACACACCTGTCACACACCTGTAACACACACTGTCACACACCTGCCACACACCTGTAACACACCTGTAACACACACCTGTAACACACCTGTAACACACAGCTGTAACACACCTGCCACACACCTGTAACACACTGTCACACACCTGTAACACACCTGTAACACACACCTGTCACACACCTGTAACACACACTGTCACACACCTGCCACACACCTGTAACACACCTGTAACACACCTGTAACACACACCTGTAACACACACCTGTAACACACACCTGTCACACACCTGTAACACACCTGTAACACACACTGTCACACACCTGTAACACACACTGTCACACACCTGCCACACACCTGTAACACACCTGTAACACACACTGTCACACACCTGTAACACACCTGTAACACACACCTGCCACACACCTGTAACACACCTGTAACACACCTGTAACACACCTGTAACACACCTGTAACACACACTGTCACACACCTGTAACACACCTGTAACACACACCTGTAACACACCTGTACACACAGCTGTAACACACCTGCCACACACCTGTAACACACTGTCACACACCTGTAACACACCTGTAACACACCTGTAACACACACCTGTAACACACCTGTAACACACAGCTGTAACACACCTGTAACACACCTGTAACACACCTGCCACACAGCTGTAACACACTGTCACACACCTGTAACACACCTGTAACACACCTGTAACACACCTGTAACACACCTGCCACACAGCTGTAACACACTGTCACACACCTGTAACACACCTGTAACACACCTGTAACACACACCTGTAACACACCTGTAACACACAGCTGTAACACACCTGCCACACACCTGTAACACACACCTGTCACACACCTGTAACACACACTGTCACACACCTGCCACACACCTGTAACACACCTGTAACACACCTGTAACACACACCTGTAACACACCTGTAACACACAGCTGTAACACACCTGTAACACACAGCTGTAACACACCTGCCACACACCTGTAACACACCTGTAACACACACCTGTCACACACCTGTAACACACACTGTCACACACCTGCCACACACCTGTAACACACACCTGTAACACACACCTGTCACACACCTGTAACACACCTGTAACACACCTGTCACACACCTGTAACACACACTGTCACACACCTGTAACACACCTGTAACACACCTGTAACACACACTGTCACACACCTGTAACACACCTGTAACACACACCTGCCACACACCTGTAACACACCTGTAACACACCTGTGACACACCTGTAACACACCTGTGACACACCTGTAACACACACTGTCACACACCTGTAACACACCTGTAACACACACCTGTCACACACCTGTAACACACCTGCCACACACCTGTAACACACCTGTAACACACTGTCACACACCTGTAACACACCTGTAACACACCTGCCACACACCTGTAACACACCTGTAACACACCTGCCACACACACTGTCACACACCTGTAACACACCTGTAACACACCTGTAACACACCTGTAACACACCTGCCACACACCTGTAACACACCTGTCACACACCTGTAACACACCTGCCACACACACTGTCACACACCTGTAACACACCTGTAACACACACCTGTCACACACCTGTAACACACCTGCCACACACCTGTAACACACCTGTAACACACCTGTCACACACCTGTAACACACCTGTAACACACACTGTCACACACCTGTAACACACACGTAACACACACTGTCACACACCTGTAACACACACTGTCACACACCTGTAACACACACTGTCACACACACTGTCACACACACTGTAACACACCTGTAACACACACTGTCACACACCTGTAACACACACTGTCACACACCTGTAACACACACTGTCACACACCTGTAACACACCTGCCACACACCTGTCACACACCTGTAACACACCCTGCCACACCTGTAACACACCTGCCACACACCTGTAACACACCTGCCACACACCTGCCACACACCTGTAACACACACTGTCACACACCTGTAACACACACCTGCCACACACCTGCCACACACCTGTACACACACCTGCCACACACCTGTAACACCTGTAACACACACTGTAACACACCTGCCACACACCTGTAACACACCTGCCAAACACCCGTAACACACCTGCCACACACCTGTAACACACCTGCCACACCCTGCCACACACCTGTAACACACCTGTAACACACCTGTAACACACACTGTCACACACCTGTAACACACCTGTCACACACCTGTAACACACACTGTAACACACACTGTCACACCCTGTAACACAC
>NW_024044194.1:0-10049 GCF_014851395.1 Micropterus salmoides
GTTTGGGTACATTATTGTTCATGTACATGTCTCACCTGAAACAACTTTACGTGCTTGATAACTGTCCCACCCCGCAGACAGCTACACGCCAATACCGATTTATATTCATAGCGGCAAGTGCTATGTAGCTCCACATAGGGGACAGGAAGTGACATATAGCACCTTCATGCGGCGTCGGAACCGCGTAACAAATTCACAGCCGCACCGGCAGAGCTCCAGAATGTGCAACTCGGCCGGCTCACACTCACGACGCGCTTACAAGTGCGAGGGCCCGCCCAACGCTGTTGCAGCTTTAATTAGGGCCCGAGCACGACCGTGCGAGGTCCCTATTGAAATTGCTCGGATTATATATTATTTATTTTTTTTTTTTTCTGCAAAGTAGGCCCAAATGACAGGCCTAAACATACTCGAAAACTCACCAAAATTTGCAAACATGTCAGAACCGGTGAAAAATTTCGTATTCTACAAGTTTCGCACATGGGCGTGGCAAAATGACTCGCTAGCGCCACCTAGAAAATTGGAAATGATTAGCCCCTCGTTCACGTTCAACCTACATGTACGAAATTTTCTGGGGACATGTATCGTATCAAGACGCACAAAAAAGCCTCAAGAACCCATAGCCTAAAGTCAACAGGAAGTCGGCCATTTTGAATTTTATGGCCATTTTTGGATGATTACACACTTCGTACTTTAACGAACTCCTCCTAGGGATTTAGTCGGATCGACGTCAAATTTCTGCTGTGCCTTCTAAAGGCATTGACGATGAAAAGTTGTGCTATTTGCGCGTTTTCGTCAATGGGCGTGTCCGTGGCGTCGATGATTCGCATGAAACAGGAAGTTGTTGTAACTTCAGTGTACATGCTCACATCTGGACCAAACTGTACATGTAGGATGAGAGTCCCGCCCTGAACACATGTACATGCCGACATTCACCCACAGTCATAGCGCCACCTGCTGGCAACAGAAAGTGACCTTTAACGAAGCAGCCCCCGCCGCACGTTTCACCTACGTGCACGAATTTTCTGTGGTACGTGTATCTTGTCCAGACGCACAAAAAAGCCTCTTGGAGCCATAGCCTAAAATCAACAGGAAGTCGGCCATTTTGAATTTTACGTCAAATTTTGGATGATTTACACACTTCGTACTTTAACGAACTCCTCCTAGGGATTTAGTCCGACCGACCTCAAATTTGTGCTGTGCCTTCTAAAGGCATTGAAGATGAAAAGTTGTGCTATTTGCAAGTTTTCGTCAATGGGCGTGTCCGTGGCGTGGCGTCAAAGATCAGCTCTTCGCCATGACACGGAAGTTGTCGTAACTTCAGTGTACATGCTCACATCTGGACCAAACTGTACATGTAGGATGAGAGTCCCGCCCTGAACACATGTACATGCTGACATTCACCCACAGTCATAGCGCCACCTGCTGGCAACAGGAAGTGACTTTAACGAAGCAGCCCCCGCCGCACGTTTCACCTACGTGCACGAATTTTCTGTGGTACGTGTATCTTGTCCAGACGCACAAAAAAGCCTCTTGGAGCCATAGCCTAAACAACAGGAAGTCGGCCATTTTGAATTTTACGTCAAATTTTGGATGATTTACACACTTCGTACTTTAACGAACTCCTCCTAGGGATTTAGTCCGACCGACCTCAAATTTGTGCTGTGCCTTCTAAAGGCATTGAAGATGAAAAGTTGTGCTATTTGCAAGTTTTCGTCAATGGGCGTGTCCGTGGCGTGGCGTCAAAGATCACTCTTCGCCATGACACGGAAGTTGTCGTAACTTCAGTGTACATGCTCACATCTGGACCAAACTGTACATGTAGGATGAGAGTCCCGCCCTGAACACATGTACATGCTGACATTCACAGACAGTCATAGCGCCACCTGCTGGCAACAGGAAGTGACTTTTAACGAAGCAGCCCCCGCCGCACGTTTACCTACGTGCACGAATTTTCTGTGGTACGTGTATCTTGTCCAGACGCACAAAAAAGCCTCTTGGAGCGATGCCCTAAAATCAACAGGAAGTCGGCCATTTTGAATTTTACGTCAAATTTTGGATGATTTACACACTTCGTACTTTAACGAACTCCTCCTAGGGATTTAGTCCGACCGACTTCAAATTTGTGCTGTGCCTTCTAAAGGCATTGAAGATGAAAAGTTGTGCTATTTGCGAGTTTTCGTCAATGGGTGTGTCCGTGGCGTGGCGTCAGAGATCAAGTCTTCGCCATGACACAGGAAGTTGTTGTAACTTCAGTGTACATGCTCACATCTGAACCAAACTTTACGTGCTTGATAACTCTCCCACCCCGCTATGGAGGACCGATCCTGACACAGTCAGAAATAAATACAGAAATAAATAAATGCTCAATAAATAAATAAGCATCCAATTAAATACACAAAAAAATAAAGTAAATAAATAAATGTAGGTAGTAATTAAATTATACAAGGAGACATAAATGTATATTTTAATTAGTGCCTTTACTTATTCACCTTTGTTATAATTACCTTATTTGTTTATTCAACTTTATTTATTACTAATTTTTTTAATGTATTTATTTATGTGTGTTTTAATATTTTTGTCTGTTTTATTCTTCCTTTGTATTTATTTACCTTATTTATTTTCACCCATGGTATTTATTTCTGCCTGTCTTTTTAAATTTTTGTATGCATTTCTGCCTCATTATGCAAATGAGGAGGGGCTGTGTCTCAAGGGGTCATCTTCTCTGCTATTGGTGGACCAGTCAGACAGGAGAGCTCCTACTCTGCCTGCAGACATCAACGATCTTGCCCCTCACACAGTCAGATGGCTTCCTTCAGTGCGCTGAGGTGTTTAACAACTCTGAAGACAATACTACCAGCAATGTCTTCCTTCTCTTTTCACGTAGACGCTCCGACAGACAGTGCTTTCAGTTTGCTGCATGCATGGACACAGAACTGCGGTATAGGGAGAAGCACACGGTCAGCTGGCTGCAGCTAAATCTGGAGTGCACTCGTATTCAATTCTGTATGGTAAATTCAGTTTTAACGGAGCAGAGCGAGCTGACAGGCAGAGTTAGAGACTTTTTCTGTCCGTTTCTCTCTTTACAAAGACGCATGTTGCAGTCAGAGTCTTCTCTGAGAGCAATGAAGTCGAGTACATGCGAGCACACATACAACACAATTTATCAAATTACACAACGGATATACAGTATGAAAATAAGATTGATTGGATTATACTCACAGGAAGTATAAAACCTGTTACATGGGTCTATTAAAAGTAAAGTAACACAAAAATGTCAGGGAAATTACTTTACTTAGATTTAAGTACTGCAGTTGTACATTTGAAATACCTTCCTACCTTTCTGATAGGAAGCCTTCTTGAGGTGGTATAAAACATTTCTTCTTATATTCTGATTTGAGTTGTGGACAACTATGACCACATGAATTAAAAAAACATTTCACTGCCCAAGTCAGCTATAACACAAGTCTTGTTCATCAGACTACATGCTGTACAGTATTTGTGGACAGATTTTGTCCCAGGATTTCTTATGCATTTCTTCTTCTTCGTTGCATGATTTAGAATAATAAGGTGAGAAATGGGTCTATTCTGAGTTCATCCTGCACTGCAGCAGCTAATAAAGTCCATTTAATCCCAAAAACGCTTTTCTTTTAGGCAGGCTGGAGCAGAAAACAACTCACCTTTCTCAAGTTGTACAGTAATGTCACATGTGTATGAAGGTGGATCAAACAAGCTAATCTTAAATGTCAAAGTAGAGAGGAGCCTAGTAGGCCTATTTATTTTCATTCATTACACAATATGAATAAGCTATGCAGACAGTTGTAAAGAAAGAACATCTTTTTCTTCTGTTCTCTACTTGTTATAGTTACACAGTATTAGGGGTGTGGGCTGTATTAAAAGTATCCACTGTTCTCCCATGCTCTAACACACAGTAACGATGAAATGTGTGCTGTTCTCACATTCTTCCTCTGTATGTACACATAAACAACAAGGCAGGGAAATATAAAAGGAATTTATTTTATTGTTTGGGTACATTATTGTTCAGTGTACATGTCACATCTGAAACAAACTTTACGTGCTTGATAACTCTCCCACCCCGCAGACATCTACACGTCAATACCGATTTATATTCATAGCGGCAAGTGCTATGTAGCTCCACATAGGGGACACAGGAAGTGACATATAGCACCTTCATGCGGCGTCGGAACCGCGTAGGAAATTCACAGCCGCACCGGCAGAGCTCCAGAATGTGCAACTCGGCCGGCTCACGCGCGGACGCGCTACAGTGCGAGGGCCCGCCCAACGCTGCTTGCAGCTTTAATTTTTTTTTTTTTTTTTTTTCTGCAAAGTAGGCCCAATGACATGGCCTAAACATACTCGAAAACTCACCAAAATTTGCAAACATGTCAGAACCGGTGAAAAATTTCGTATTCTACAAGTTTCGCACATGGGCGTGGCAAAATGACTCGCTAGCGCCACCTAGAAAATTGGAAAAATTAGCCCCTCGTTCACGTTCAACCTACATGTACGAAATTTTCTGGGGACATGTATCGTATCAAGACGCACAAAAAAGCCTCAAGAACCCATAGCCTAAAGTCAACAGGAAGTCGGCCATTTTGAATTTTACGGCCATTTTTGGATGATTTACACACTTCGTACTTTAACGAACTCCTCCTAGGGATTTAGTCGGATCGACGTCAAATTTCTGCTGTGCCTTCTAAAGGCATTGACGATGAAAAGTTGTGCTATTTGCGCGTTTTCGTCAATGGGCGTGTCCGTGGCGTCGATGATTCGCATGAAACAGGAAGTTGTTGTAACTTCAGTGTACATGCTCACATCTGGACCAAACTGTACATGTAGGATGAGAGTCCCGCCCTGAACACATGTACATGCCGACATTCACCCACAGTCATAGCGCCACCTGCTGGCAACAGAAAGTGACCTTTAACGAAGCAGCCCCCGCCGCACGTTTCACCTACGTGCACGAATTTTCTGTGGTACGTGTATCTTGTCCAGACGCACAAAAAAGTCTCTTGGAGCCATAGCCTAAACCCAACAGGAAGTCGGCCATTTTGAATTTTACGTCAAATTTTGGATGATTTACACACTTCGTACTTTAACGAACTCCTCCTAGGGATTTAGTCCGACCGACCTCAAATTTCTGCTGTGCCTTCTAAAGGCATTGAAGATGAAAAGTTGTGCTATTTGCAAGTTTTCGTCAATGGGCGTGTCCGTGGCGTGGCGTCAAAGATCACTCTTCGCCATGACACGGAAGTTGTCGTAACTTCAGTGTACATGCTCACATCTGGACCAAACTGTACATGTAGGATGAGAGTCCCGCCCTGAACACATGTACATGCTGACATTCACCCACAGTCATAGCGCCACCTGCTGGCAACAGGAAGTGACTTTTAACGAAGCAGCCCCCGCCGCACGTTTCACCTACGTGCACGAATTTTCTGTGGTACGTGTATCTTGTCCAGACGCACAAAAAAGTCTCTTGGAGCGCCTAAACCCAACAGGAAGTCGGCCATTTTGAATTTTACGTCAAATTTTGGATGATTTACACACTTCGTACTTTAACGAACTCCTCCTAGGGATTTAGTCCGACCGACTCAAATTTTGCTGTGCCTTCTAAAGGCATTGAAGATGAAAAGTTGTGCTATTTGCAAGTTTTCGTCAATGGGCGTGTCCGTGGCGTCGATAATCTCGCCATGACACGGAAGTTGTCGTAACTTCAGTGTACATGCTCACATCTGGACCAAACTGTACATGTAGGATGAGAGTCCCGCCCTGAACACATGTACATGCTGACATTCACCAGTCATAGCGCCACCTGCTGGCAACAGGAAGTGACTTTTAACGAAGCAGCCCCCGCCGCACGTTTCACCTACGTGCACGAATTTTCTGTGGTACGTGTATCTTGTCCAGACGCACAAAAAAGCTCTTGGAGCGATGCCCTAAACAACAGGAAGTCGGCCATTTTGAATTTTACGTCAAATTTTGGATGATTTACACACTTCGTACTTTAACGAACTCCTCCTAGGGATTTAGTCCGACCGACCTCAAATTTGTGCTGTGCCTTCTAAAGGCATTGAAGATGAAAAGTTGTGCTATTTGCAAGTTTTCGTCAATGGGCGTGTCCGTGGCGTGGCGTCAAAGATCAACTCTTCGCCATGACACGGAAGTTGTCGTAACTTCAGTGTACATGCTCACATCTGGACCAAACTGTACATGTAGGATGAGAGTCCCGCCCTGAACACATGTACATGCTGACATTCACCCACAGTCATAGCGCCACCTGCTGGCAACAGGAAGTGACTTTTAACGAAGCAGCCCCCGCCGCACGTTTCACCTACGTGCACGAATTTTCTGTGGTACGTGTATCTTGTCCAGACGCACAAAAAAGTCTTGGAGCCATAGCCTAAACCCAACAGGAAGTCGGCCATTTTGAATTTTACGTCAAATTTTGGATGATTTACACACTTCGTACTTTAACGAACTCCTCCTAGGGATTTAGTCCGACCGACTCAAATTTGTGCTGTGCCTTCTAAAGGCATTGAAGATGAAAAGTTGTGCTATTTGCAAGTTTTCGTCAATGGGCGTGTCCGTGGCGTCAAAGATCAATCTCGCCATGACACGGAAGTTGTCGTAACTTCAGTGTACATGCTCACATCTGGACCAAACTGTACATGTAGGATGAGAGTCCCGCCCTGAACACATGTACATGCTGACATTCACCCACAGTCATAGCGCCACCTGCTGGCAACAGGAAGTGACTTTAACGAAGCAGCCCCCGCCGCACGTTTCACCTACGTGCACGAATTTTCTGTGGTACGTGTATCTTGTCCAGACGCACAAAAAAGCCTCTTGGAGCGATGCCCTAAAATCAACAGGAAGTCGGCCATTTTGAATTTTACGTCAAATTTTGGATGATTTACACACTTCGTACTTTAACGAACTCCTCCTAGGGATTTAGTCCGACCGACTTCAAATTTGTGCTGTGCCTTCTAAAGGCATTGAAGATGAAAAGTTGTGCTATTTGCGAGTTTTCGTCAATGGGTGTGTCCGTGGCGTGGCGTCAGAGATCAAGTCTTCGCCATGACACAGGAAGTTGTTGTAACTTCAGTGTACATGCTCACATCTTAACCAAACTTACGTGCTTGATAACTCTCCCACCCGTTATGGAGGACCGATCCTGACACAGCCAGAAATAAATACAGAAATAAATAAATGCTCAATAAATAAATAAGCATCCAATTAAATACACAAAAAAATAAAGTAAATAAATAAATGTAGGTAGTAATTAAATTATACAAGGAGACATAAATGTTATATTTTAATTAGTGCCTTTACTTATTCACCTTTGTTATAATTACCTTATTTGTTTATTCAACTTTATTTATTACTAATTTTTTAATGTATTTATTTATGTGTGTGTTTTAATATTTTGTCTGTTTTATTCTTCCTTTGTATTTATTTACCTTATTTATTTTCACCCATGGTATTTATTTCTGCCTGTCTTTTTTAATTTTTGTATGCATTTCTGCCTCATTATGCAAATGAGGAGGGGCTGTGTCTCAAGGGGTCATCTTCTCTGCTATTGGTGGACCAGTCAGACAGGAGAGCTCCTACTCTGCCTGCAGACATCAACGATCTTGCCCCTCACACAGTCAGATGGCTTCCTTCAGTGCGCTGAGGTGTTTAACAACTCTGAAGACAATACTACCAGCAATGTCTTCCTTCTCTTTTCACGTAGACGCTCCGACAGACAGTGCTTTCAGTTTGCTGCATGCATGGACACAGAACTGCGGTATAGGGAGAAGCACACGGTCAGCTGGCTGCAGCTAAATCTGGAGTGCACTCGTATTCAATTCTGTATGGTAAATTCAGTTTTAACGGAGCAGAGCGAGCTGACAGGCAGAGTTAGAGACTTTTTCTGTCCGTTTCTCTCTTTACAAAGACGCATGTTGCAGTCAGAGTCTTCTCTGAGAGGGCAATGAAGTCTCATATACCCGATGCGAGCACATACAACACAATTTATCAAATTACACAACGGATATACAGTATGAAAATAAGACTGATTGGATTATACTCACAGGAAGTATAAAACCTCTTACATGCATAACACAGTAATGTCAGGGAAATTACTTTACTTAGATTAAGTACTGCAGTTGTACATTTGAAATACCTTCCTACCTTTCTGATAGGAAGCCTTCTTGAGGTGGTATAAAACATTTCTTCTTATATTCTGATTTGAGTTGTGGACAACTATGACCACATGAATTAAAAAATTAAACATTTCACTGCCCAAGTCAGCTATAACACAAGTCTTGTTCATCAGACTACATGCTGTGGACAGATTTTGTCCCAGGATTTATTATGCATTTCTTCTTCTTCGTTGCATGATTTAGAATAATAAGGTGAGAAATGGGTCTATTCTGAGTTCATCCTGCACTGCAGCAGCTAATAAAGTCCATTTAATCCCAAAACGCTTTTCTTTTAGGCAGGCTGGAGCAGAAAACAACTCACCTTTCTCAAGTTGTACAGTAATGTCACATGTGTATGAAGGTGGATCAAACAAGCTAATCTTAAATGTCAAAGTAGAGAGGAGCCTAGTAGGCCTATTTATTTTCATTCATTACACAATATGAATAAGCTATGCAGACAGTTGTAAAGAAGAACATCTTTTTCTTCTGTTCTCTACTTGTTATAGTTACACAGTATTAGGGGTGTGGGCTGTATTAAAAGTATCCACTGTTCTCCCATGCTCTAACACACAGTAACGATGAAATGTGTGCTGTTCTCACATTCTTCCTCTGTATGTACACATAAACAACAAGGCAGGGAAATATAAAAGGAATTTATTTTATTGTTTGGGTACATTATTGTTCAGTGTACATGCTCACATCTGAAACAAACTTTACGTGCTTGATAACTCTCCCACCCCGCAGACATCTACACCAATACCGATTTATATTCATAGCGGCAAGTGCTATGTAGCTCCACATAGGGGACACAGGAAGTGACATATAACACCTTCATGCGGCGTCAAACTGCGTAGGAAATTCACAGCCGCACCGTCAGAGCTCGAAATGCAACTCGGCCAGCTCACACGCGGACGCGCTTACAAGTGCGAGGGCCCGCCCAACGCTGCTTGCAGCTTTAATTTACTTTATTTTTTGTGTATTTAATTGGATGCTTATTTATTTGTTGAGCATTTATTATTTCTGTATTTATTTCTGACTGTGTCAGGATCGGTCCTCCATAGCGGGGTGGGAGAGTTATCAAGCACGTAAAGTTTGGTTCAGATGTGAACATGTACACTGAAGTTACAACACTTCCTGTGTCATGGTGAGACTTGATCTTTGACGCCACGCCACGGACACCCCATTACGAAAACTCGCAAATAGCACAACTTTCATCTTCAATGCCTTTAGAAGGCACAGCACAAATTTGAAGTCGGTCGGACTAAATCCCTAGGGAGTTCGTTAAAGTACGAAGTGTGTAAATCATCCAAAATTTGACGTAAAATTCAAAATGGCCGACTTCCTGTTGGTTTAGGGCATCGCTCCAAGAGGCTTTTTTGTGCGTCTGGACAAGATACACGTACCACAGAAAATTCGTGCACGTAGGTGAATGCAGGCGGGGGCTGCTTCGTTAAAATCACTTCCTGTTGCCAGCAGTGGCGCTATGACTGTGGGTGAATGTCGGCATGTACATGTGTTCAGGGGGGACTCTCATCCTACTGTACACTTTGGTCCAATGTGAGCATATACACTGAAGTTACACACTTCCTGTGTCATGGAGATCATCGACGCCACGGACACGCCCTTGACGAAAACTCGCAAATAGCACAACTTTTCATCGTCAATGCTTTAGAAGGCACAGCAGAAATTTGACGTCGATCCGACTAAATCCCTAGGAGGAGTTCGTTAAAGTACGAAGTGTGTAAATCATCCAAAAATGGCCGTAAAATTCAAAATGGCAACTTCCTGTTGACTTTAGGCTATGGGTTCTTGAGGCTTTTTTGTGCGTCTTGATATGATACA
>NW_024044195.1:0-32336 GCF_014851395.1 Micropterus salmoides
AGATTGCTATTTATTTGCCATTTAAATGTCTTTTATGGCACTACTGTATAGTAAATATTATTATAGCGATCCAGATGATGGATTCATTAAAGTTTATTGGGTCTCAGTCTCAAGTCGTTGTGACTAAACCACCATACAGCTAAAACGACACACAAACAAGCTGCAAATCCATGTTTGTAGGTTAAATCTAAAAAACAAAGCATCTGTCGCCAAAGATCAGACTAAAATCTCCCAAAAACACTTTACAAACCCACGAAATACCTCCGCTAATCTCTAATCCCCTCTGTGTGTGACACTGGAAATCTCTACTCCCAATCACACGGGGATGAACTGTGATTTTCTTTTTCTCTGTTTTCCTCATTCTCGAAATTAAGACATCTGAGCAGAGCTCAGGACGGAGAGACGGACCAAAAAACAGATGGCAGACAGACGTTCCCACAGCGGGGCTCTTCTGGGTTTTATTGGCAACGAAAAAACTTGGTACAAAAAGTGTTTTCTGGGTGTCGCCGGGGGCTCAACATGCACGGCCCGGACCAGGGCTGCAGGCGTCTCAGACTCACGGGAAGGTTCCACTTTTCATGTAAATGAAGATCTAAAGAAAAAACCTAAAGGGTTTTTTGTGTTATTACGATAAAATGCTTTGCTGTTTTTTTATTTACAAGTAGAAGAACAGTCAATTTTCAATCTTACGTTAGTGACAACTGAAAAAAAAAGCAAAGATTATTTAAAAATAAAATATTTCTGTTGCTAAAAGGAAAATTAAAAAACCCCAAATAATATTTATTTTGACAAAAAGCTCTGTTTGAGACAGGCTTACGGGATAACATTTAAAGGACTTGTTCCCCATTTTGGGAAATGCTTATTTGCAGAGAGTTAAATAAGAAATCAGTATTTCTCCCATGTTTTTGCAGTAAGTACGGAACTAGAACCAGGAGGCGATTAGCTTAGCTTAGCATAAGCAGTTAGCCTGGCTCTGTCCAACGTTAAAAAAACCACCAACCTCACTAGTCAACACGTTATATCCCCAGCTTGTCACATATGAACGCATCGGCATCAGTTTGTAACGCACTGGGGATCTCTGTAGTGTCATAGTTCAACGCAGTGGGGGAAACCCTGAAGGCAGGTATATCATATTCAACAGAAAGACTGAGTAAGGAGGTGGTTGGAGGGTCAGAACCCCGACTTTGAACCAGGAGACCGGGGTTTGTGTCCTGTGTGAAAGAAAAAGTCAACATTAAGTATTTTTAGTTAGGTGCGCGAGTTACGTGAATTGCGCAACTTACACAAGTGACGTAAGTTAACTTACGTGTTAACTGACCTACGTAGTTATTTTAACCCAAACCGGATCTTTTCCTAACCTTAACCAAGTACTTTTTGTTGACTAAACCTAACCAAATTGCAACATTTAAGGACATTTCAAACTTGCGATGTTTCAAAATGCAAGCGTTTTATTTTGAAAGTCTAACTGAAAGTTGCATATTTGTTGTTGCTAGCGTTGCTAACTTGACCGCGGAGCCCTAAACGCCTAAAATTGATGCTAAAGAGGTACCCAGGGCGTTAACGACGCAAAAGGGCCTTGACCAAGCATTAATATGTGACGAGTCGGTACAAAAACATATGAAGTTAAAATGACATCTTGTCGTAAACAAGTACTGGGAGGATGGTTAAACTGTTGTTCGCATGGAAATTGTTAAATAGTAAAACTAAAAGCTGTCATTGTTACATTTTTGTACGTGTTAAATGAGATACAGCATGTTAGCTAGGTGCCCTGTTTCCCCTTGTTTCCAGTCATTCTGCTAAGCTATGCTAAGCTATGCTAAGCTATGCTAAGCTATGCTAAGCTAGGCTGTTATGCAGCAGCTTTTTACGATATATATTTACATTTTGTTAGGCTGCGACCTCTAGTGGCAGAAGAAGTCAGTTGGCGTAGTATGAAGGATAAGGATGGATGAGACCTAAACCTAACCAAACTACAACCGTTTATCACCGTTTTCCCAACAAGTCGACAGCATAGGTTGTTTTATCTATGCCTTCCAAAATGACATATGAGCGTCAACTTCGTTGCATGATATGACATTAAACGCGTGGTTAACGTTGTGACACGGTTGCAGTGTGGTTGGGTTTAGGAAAACGTTGTGGTTTGGGTTAAAATAAGTAAATAACGGAAGTTACGGACTAAAGAAAGCAACGCTATTTAAGTTCAAACTCAAAATAACTCAACATTTACTTGGTTTCACACGGGACTCAAACAGTTCTCCCGAGTGAAAGTCTGAGATCACCCACTTCTTCCTTTGCTGTCATTTTAAAACAGCCACCGGAGGTCACTGATATATGGGTCTGGTAACGTGCTGCACAACCGACCTACTGTATATTGTCGATTTTCTGGTGAAGACCAGACCAACGCTCGTACATGTCGTTTCGGAGAACGGTCATAATGTTTTGGGAGAATTGATAATTGACCTGCATCGTCATTCAGCTACGAGGACGTGTTGCAGCCATATCAATCTTCTTATCTAAAACTAGTAAATAAAGCCAATAAGCAAAATCTGTTTTCACGTTGTGTCTTTTGACACCAGTTAAAACTTCCTTTACCAAATCAAAGTTAGGCTGACCTAAAATTCACACCCACAGAGTCCCTGCAGGGCTACGTGGGAGATTTAAAAAACACTTTCTTGAGGGAAATTCTTAGAAAGTATAGATGTCCCCAAAATAACATATTTATTAACTTAATATAATTATTTAGCCCCCTAGATTTGGCACGTCTTCCCTTAAAGTAAAAAAAACCTTCACTTTTCACAAGTTTATAAGGAGAGTTTGTGCTTGGTCCTGGTGTAGACGTTACTGAATCTGGTCTGACTTGGGAGCCCTGGTCCAGGCCTTGACATAAGGAGGGCCTGCCCTGTAGTCACCTTCCATGCATGCAGTCCTACAGCAGCGTTCACAGGGAACAAGGAGAAGGCTTCATGCAAATTTGGATATTCTCTGTCACGTTGGATATGTTTCATCTCAAAATGTTACAGGCACTTCATCAGAGTATCAACAACGGCAATCACATCTGCAGCACAATTTGATTGTCTCTAAATACAACCTGGGATCTCAAACTGAGCATGCAGATGTGTTAAATACAATCCTAGGAGAACATTAAACATTTACTATTTTAGAAAATATAGATTAGATATTATAGATTCTGTACAACAACTCGACATGCATAAAATATATCGGTCTGTGCAGTAAATACAGTTCATGTCACTGTTCACACTCACATGGGTGAAGCCTGCAGAAAAGGAGTGCTGATATCAAATCTTTTGACAGAAGAAGAAACTTTTATGGTCGTAGGATTAACGTTTAGATGATTTATTGTCAGACAAATCTGTATTCGTGTCCGCTATATTTGGGGCGGAGGCGGAAGTCTGGAAAAAATCCGGATGGCTCAATGCCTTCAGGGATGTGTGGGAGGGGTGATTTGTGTGAACTGACCCTTTGAGTCACATGAACAATTTGAGCATCAGCTCTCAGTTCATTTGCCAAAAGTAATTACCGACAGTCATCTCTTTACCCACATAAAGTCATTTTCCTCTCGTTTTCTAAACCGAGCTAAACATTTCTAAAGGGGCTTTTGTTGTCACCTGCCCCGAAGAAAACAAACTCTCAGATAAACCCATCTCGCTCTCGGTGTGTGTGTGGAACCCCCCCCTCCGAGAGGTTTGACGCTACAGTATCTGTCTACACAAACACATATAATCCCTCCTCCGGGCTGAACAGGTGCCTTAACGACGCTCAGCCTGGAAGAGGATGAGCTTTAGCAGCAGCACTGCCGTCATCACACCGTGCGATTCTACCAATTATCACATAGAGAGAGTGGAGTGAGGGGAAAAAAACCACACTTCCAGGGTAATTCACTGCCTGTTAATAACAGCTGCAGTCAGATATTTAAAGCCTCTTTTCAGCTCAGCGTTGATGGGTGCCGAAATGAGCTTCGCCCTGTGAAGGAGGCCAAATAACATCATTCATCCTGACGGGGGTGAGAGTCTCCAGCTGCTGGTCTTCCTGCCTGTAGTAGCACGTGTGTCAGGAGAATATGAATGAGAGCTGAATGTGAATGAGACACCTTCCACCTCCACTTGAATCGTCTTTACTTCTACCCTCACGTTTGGCTCTTTACGCAGTATTTTTACGGTCACGCAGTCCTTAGTTACCCCACGTATCACCCCCCTATTCAGCTTCTCTCTCGTCTCTCACGAGCCTGAAGCTTTCACCACGATATTTACATACTCAGCAACCGACTGGAAGGTTATTTTCTCACTTAATATTTCAGCAGAAAAAGAGAATATAACTGTTAATTATGTCATTATGGACAACATTTTCTATTGCTGTTAAAAAAGAGTTAAGTTAAAGCTGCAGACTGTAACATGTGAACATACAACGCAAAACCTTCTCTCTGTTGCTTAGCTAGCTCTCCACGGAAAGAGCCTCGCCAGGAACCCGGGCCCTCTCGCCACGACTCGTCTTTTTAAGGACGCTTTGCAGCCCGGGGCAGAGCTACCAGGCTTCAGAGGCCGCGACCACGTCTAACAGCAGCATAGAGGCCACCCTCAAAAGTTATTCCCCACTGTTTGTCATCATGCCTCTGCGCCGCTTGTCAATACGAGCGCCATGACATCGAACAAAATGAGCTCCACGTGGAGCCGGGAAGCGTTCATGTGTTTTGTGCTCTACGCTGTTGTTGGCAAAGGAAGGATGGGCAGATCTTTCATTGCTGCTTTGGTAAAGATATTAGCATAGCATGTGCACGAGCAGGGACACTGACTCCGGTCGCGTCGTGTTACGACAGCGCCACGGTTTCGTTCCGTCCACTGCCTGGCGTCAACGTCCACTGGAAGCGTTTCAGCAGCGGAGCGTGCAGCCTGCCCCCGTTATTGACTTAATTACCCTCTACCTTCTTCACAGCTCTCTGTGACCCCGTTTTGTTCTGTTGTTTGCACAGCTGCATCTCCACAGGGATCATATCAGAATAAGAAAATCAGGATGCCTGATTTAGCCAACATGTTTTCATTTTGTTGTTGTAGTTTTCAGTCCTTGCTTTTTGTGCTTCTACCATATTTAAGTAGGCTACATAGTTAAATGGTTTCTTTTTGTTTTGTCTGTTTTAACTGTGTTATTGTTGTTTTATTATCAGGAGTCGGCTCAGGGTGTTTTATTTTGAAAGATTCTTTATGCCATTCTGTGTCTGACTTCCTGCTTTTGCTTGACGGAGCGTTTAGGACGCTTCTGGGACGTGGCGCTGTGGCAACACGGCACAGGCGGATTCAGTCGACTTTGCGGGGGATTGGCACTCGTTAGAGACTGCTCCTGGCTCTGATTGGTTGTTTTGTTCAGAGAGCGGTGGGAGGAGCCAGGAGAATCAGATTTTTATTTTTACAGTCTCACAGTTTTATCAAATATGACAAAATGTTATTTTTATAAAAATAACCTTTAAGGTCGGAGGATTACGCAAAATACCACTGCATTTACTTCTGGAAAACATATTTCTGTAATATAAATGTATATATATTTATATTTGTAATATATATATATGTTTTGTGCTTTGAGCAGCAAAACCAAAACTGTATTCATGGTCACTGTATCAGCTTTATTTTTATGCCGCTGATTTAAGTAGAAAGCAGCTGTATTTCAACTAATTAATGGAAATTTCCAGTTTGTGCCATTTATAAATTAAAAAGTCAGCTCACTTTCTAGTTCACCAAGGCATGCTGTTGTTGTGATGTTAGCTACAGTAGCAGGAGAGTTGTGAGTACTGCTGTCCTCTCTCGTCCTCTCTGCATGTTAGCTTCACTGTAGCAGCAGTTTGCTAACCCACAACCTCGCTGACGTTAGTTACATTACTTGCTGTGTCGTTGTTCGCTCTGTATCATGGTATTCGTCATGGTATTGGGATTTCTCCAGAATTGCTTACTCCACCTTTAAGGGGGAGCGGAAGAGGGATTTTCCTTATTTAACATTTAAAAAAATCAAAGCTTTAAATTATTGTTTAAATGTTTTTAACATAACTTTGGATGCATCCATACTATTAACATACAGGCACTAAAACAAATTATACTCTATGAAAGGTTATATGTCCTTAGCAGTTACTGTGTGTGTGTATTTTATATGTTTGTACAATACAAATGTGTGCTTTTTATTTATTTCTGTTTTGTTTTCATTATTGGACAGTGAGAGCTGCAGACAGAGACAGGAAAGGGAGGGAAGGAGTGACATGCAGCAATCAAACCTGAGCTGCTGTGGTAAGGACTGTGCTCTGCCAGGTGAGAAATTATTGTAACACTCCTTGGAAGAGACTGCGTACGCCACAGTGCTGTAAACAACAAATGTGTGGACTGAGCCCTGAATAATCTTTATAATCCATCATGTGTCTCTCAGGTTCACCACAGAGCTCACAGGCAGAAATAAAGTAAACAGTTTAAACTGCAGTTACAACCAAATGTTCTGCACGATGTTGTTAATTTTGTACCCTGTCTTCTGTTGCTAAAAACTTTTAAACTGATGCGTTGATGAAGGAGGACGAGGAGCTGACAGAAACTGTAACAGAGACCTCTGAGAGGATGTGACAATAATGATCAATATTAGATTTTCAGGACGCTGCATGTTTGTGTTTCCTGTCTGCATTAGTGAACGTGCTGCAGTGCCGTTTTGTTTGCATCTCCACTGACGTGCGAGCAAGTAAAAGAACATTTAGAAACAACAAGTCACACAAACACACCTCTAAAACTGTGTGTACGTTCTAACACAGCGATTTACCAGAAAAACAGAACTGCAGCTCCCTCGTCTCACAATGAAAAGTGAAGGACATTCTCAGCTCCTCTTGGAGGCCGACGGACGCTCTAGAAAGCTTTTTCATGACAAAGAAATACTTTCTTTATTGCCACTTGAACAGCATGACTGAATCCAAATTCAATGTCTTTTTGTCATTTGCTGAAGGCTTTTCTTCCTCATTTTTCAACAGAAAGATTATATTTTAAACTTGTGTCGGCCTCCAAAAGCAGATGAGTTTGTTCCACATGTTGACAGAAAATAACCAGCCAGGTGTGAGGTTGCTGTGGACAGATGTGTCCTCTGAAACCACATGCATTCTCCGGTCCGCAGATCACGTCGAGGTCGTCTTTCCATCCCTCAAATGAAACTCCCTTTCACCTTAGACGTAAAAATCCTACATCTTGGTGGCGTTTACGCCTCCAGCAGGACGTGCCAGCGGCAGACCTGCTGTCCCCGACCCTCTTTCATGTCCTGCCAGTGGAGCTGCTCCTCTTCGCCGCTGCTGTTCTGGCCCAGGGCGATCCAGCCCACCATCTCTTTGCGCTTCATGCTGCGGCGGTTGTAGATGGAGACCAGCAGCGTGACGTCCGACAGCTGGAACAGCGCCACCTGGAAGACAAAGGTCTCCTTGTACACGGGGTTGGGCTGGCCGCGACGCACCGACGTCTTACACCGAGACATCTCCTGACCGACCGAGTTCAACAGAGTCAGTCGCCCGTAGGTGTCTGGAGGGGGGTGGAGAGAGAGGAAGAAGTTAAAAAAATATACAAACATTAACCTTCTTTTTCTGTCATGTTGGCTATCTGATATAAACACGTTTCAACCCGTCACTGATTCTAAGGAGACGTGTGTGTGGTCTAATCCCAGCCCACATTTCTTACAGCATTAGTGAAGCAACATCCTCATGAACCTTACCTGACCACCGTTTTACATAGCAGGAAGGAAACTGACTCATCTTTGCAGCAACACAACGCAGCATCAGTTGGTAACTTGCAGTGATAAACTGACCAATGCACAAGTCAATCAATAAGTACACAAGACCAGAGTGGCTGGTGGTGTGTGGTTCAAGTTAAAACGTTTCAACATTGCTCAGAATGTAAAGACAGATAAGAAAATAAAAGTAGTAAATCTGGTAGCAGGTACAACTTTTACACAATAGAAAGCCAAAAGAAGGCGAGGCGAGCTGGTAGCGTGCAGTGGAAAACGGGCTTTAGCGTCTCTCTCTCTCCCTGCACGTCCACTTTGGTGACTTTCTCCATCAGTAGTAGGCTAGGCTGCATAAAACCAACGTGGAAGCTAACGAATAACATCTGACTGGTATGTTCACGGTCCGCTCTTATTATAAAATATCCACAGCGTCGCGACTTGTAACGTAATCACCGTGTTTCTCTGATAAATGCTACATCTAACGTCGTCTAACCCGGGCGGCCCGCCGAAGTAAAGTGTATTTGTGGGAAACACTGAATGAACCGTGCTTTTCTTTTTTACAAGCCAGGTCTTTAACAGTGTCGACCAGCTCTGTGTCTCCCTCCACGCTATTGAGAGTTTGTGAGCAGACGGCTGCGTGCAGACGCAGAGGGAGGGGCGGGGCTGCGCGGTGAGGGAGAGAGAGAGGAGCAAACGCTGGCAGGACTTTACAGAAACATTAACTAACTCAACATCAAACTATATCATGTAAAAGATCTATGTTTGTGTGTGAGTGCAGTGTTTGTGGGTATGAGGCTCACTGCAGACCTGGGGGTCTGTTGATGGCCAAGTTTCTGAAGTGGCTGCCCTTGATGAGCTCCACAGACATGCGTCCCGTGGTGGCGCTGTAGGTGAGACCCACCAGCAGCTCGGGGACGCCACCGTGGGTCAGAGACTGCGTGGACGAGGCGCTGTCGCTCTGAGACACAGCGGACAGGCTCAGCTGGGAGTCCACGCTCTGACACAGAGCAGAGACATGAAACACAGTGAGCAGCAGCAGAAACCGCAGCAGACGTCTACACAAATGCGGCCTCGACTGCTAACAGAATTATAACTACGTCTAAAAGTTTATGTACACTTGTCACCTTGAGGTTACTGCGAGGCTCCAGAACCAGCGTCGTCTCCATCGTCCCTCCGTCCGGGTCAAGACCACCTAAACGCAGAAGCTTCTCGCCCATCATTCGCTCACGGGACATCCTGCCTCCGAGCGCGTACAGCCGGAACCGGACAGCCGCCATGTGCAGTTCTGACGGGTCCAGGCGCGAGAAGCGAAATGTCTCGTTGAAGTGCGGCAGTGAACCTTTCTGTACCGACGTCTTGTGGCGTTGCTTCTTGGAGGGCAGCAGGACCATGTGCACCTGCCAGGAGTCCATCCCGCTGCGAGCCTTGTCGGGGATGTCCCGGGCCGCGATCACGGAGACGAGTAGCTTCTCCGCGTCGGGGCGGTACTCCAGAGAGAGGACCAGGTCGCCACATTTAGAGATGGGAGGTCGGGTGGGAGCGCTGACCGGCTGGGACGAGATCTCGTTGAGAGGAGGCTGCTCCTGCTGAGAAGGCAGGGAGAACAGAAAAGTAATTTCATTGATTTGTACTAATTCACTCGAGTTAAGGAAAAATAAGACACATCTGCTGGTCAGGAAAAGTTGGCAGGCGACCAGCGAAGACTCCAGGAAGACACGGCTCCCAACCAAAAAAACAGACCCGCACATACAGTAGGTTTTTGTACTGATAAAACAAACGAGTTGTGCGTTCATTAGAGACTTTTAGAGGTGCTGGTAGGCACATTCTGTACCTTTGGACAGAGCCAGGCTACCTGTTGCCCCCTGTATTCCAGTATATACGCTAAGCTAACTTTCTGACTGTAGCTTCATATTTAACAGACAAATACGAGAGTGATCTCATCTAAAGCTGGATTATTTTCTTCTGCAATGAGGGGTTAGGCCGCACTACAGCAGCTTCGTACGTGGCCTCCATATTACTCCGTAGGCTACACCATTTTTGGGGAAGTGAGTCCTCAAAAGTCTGACTACACATCAGGACGTTAAAGCTACAATGAGGCTGTATGCACAGAGATAAATGCTAACTGTAAGACGCTGACATAAAATAAGAGAGAACTTTATTTATCCCCCGGGAATTTGTTTGTGAAGCAGTTGCAGGACAAAGTAGGAAAGAGCGCAAATATCAAAATATTAATGAGCTGCAAATCCAAAGTATAAACATCCTGATGTTCACCATCTTAGTACGGCGTGTTTGCAAGGTAACTATTCTGTCCTCAGTGCGTGAGACTGTACACAAATCCACAGACAGGATTCAAGAGAAAGTCAGAGGCTGGCGTAAAGTTCAATGCTCTTTATTGTTGTCGTCATTCTCATGAATGAATTTTGTAAAACTGAAATGATACAGAAAGATAGCACCAATAACTGAATGCTATTCAAACACGTCATACATCAACAGATATAAAATAATCTACAGTGAAGCTACCAAATTTGTAACATACATATATTACATTCAGCTGGTATGTTCATAGCTGTAAATAACTTGTAAATATAGCAAGTGGCTAAGAGACTATGGGCGACCGCTTTGCAGAAAGGCTAGTTCAACGTTGGCAGTTTTCACATAACATTTGCTAATTAGCAGTAAACACGAAGTACAACGGAGGTTTACGGGAATGTCACTGGTGTTGCCGGGATTGTTTTGGACAAATTAAAACAGTTGACCTGATGATGGTTCACCCAGTTTTTTTAAAGCTCAGGGCTATGGTGGCGTCAAAGTGACCGTGTAGGGGGACTGCATGTGATTGGTCAGTTGAGTCTTCTCCTACAAGTTTCAGATGCCGCTGGAGCTTGTTGATAGTGAAGACAACACGAAGACTCTCAGTAGTCTTCTCCTTTTCAGTAACACACATCCAGCAAAGACATTTAGACTAGGGCTGGGCACGTTAACGCGACAATTATTTTATCGCACGTTAACGCAGTTTTTATTTTATTATTATTAGTTTGAAAGTCCCTTGCTCACCAGCTCTGAATACACATCCGGTCAAACCGTGGGTCACAGGAGGGGAGGGATGTTAATCAGCCTGCAAATCAGCCACCCAAACAAGCAGCCCCCCATGCCGTCGTCCATCCCGATGTTTCAATGTAGTTTTGTACACATCGTCCCAACCCTACTGAACAGACTGTTTCTGCTGCTCCCTAAAAAAGATACCTGATGCTGATACCTGTTCAGAAAACAAACAAACAAGAAAACTGGACTCTGATGGTAACTTGTTTTAACAAGCTAGATAAAAGGTCACGCCCTGGCAGTGGCAAATAGCTTTGGTTTAATGCTTGATTTGATTACATTAATGTTTAAGTTGAGATTTACAAGAAATATTTTATTGCTACTGTGTAAAGGGAATACTGCTGGTAAAAAGCACCTTATTTGTTTCAAGTGTTTGCAAACCACGTTATTACACTTTTGTGTATATAGCAGTACATTTAAATTAAAAGTGCACAATACACTACTTTAGAATTCATTAGTCAATTTTACGCGTAACACTGCGATTAATCGCAATTTAAAAATTTTAATCGTTGCCTGGCACTAATTTAGACATTAACATGAAATAACCTTAACTCACTTTCTATATATATAAATATATAGTAACTAAAGGTCGACGCAGCCTGATTGTGGGAAAATAAAACACATAAAAACAGATAAAATCCAAACCTATTAGGGCGGGACTCGTGTTAACCCTTTGCATCAGCTATAAATCCAGCGTAACTCTCCACCAGAAAGGGAATCAGCTCATTTCTTTAAGTAAAACAAACAAGTCCAAAGACAAACCCGAATGCTGTACACTTAAAAACCCACAAAACCACAAACTTCTTCCTTCAACTACATGTACTGTTTAATGTGTAACTAAAAGGGTTAGTGGTTATGGTTAATAATTCTTATTTCTTAATCTACCTGATGATTCAAGATGACGATCTCAGTCTCTGGCCTTGCTGCTGCAGTCTATTTATAACTTAAGAACAAGGGCAAACAAAGAATTGTTTGGACATTGGATTCCCAAAGCGTGACGGTTATCAGATCCACTCTCCTAATTCCTTTACTCAACCCGCAATCTATCAGGTGACAAAAGTGTATCAATACTAGACAAAGTAGGTTGTTTGGAGTGAAATACAAATAATAATTTGTCAAAGAGCAGTGGTTGAAGAAGTATTCATAATTTGTACTTTAGTGAAAGTAGCAATACCACAGTGTAGTACTACCCTGTTGCATTAAAGGTTTTACTTAAAGGAGCTGTATGTGACATTCACTGCGCCTAAATGTCGCATTAGAGCACCAGCATCTGAGACCATAACAATTGGGCGCTACGGTCCACCGGACTCCAATCAGAAAAAGTCATTTGTAACCTTAGACACACACACACACTTCCTTCAAACTGGACAGAAACAAAATAAAAGTCTTTCCACTGTTCCAACAATCACAGACTCTGGTTTGGTCAAAATAAACCCTTAATTCACAGAAATATTCTGGCTCTACGCCTCGAACAGCAGCCACGAAACGAGCTTTAGTGGCTGCTGGCGAAAAATGCGCTCGTCAAAGTACGTCCACTAAAAGTGCTTGTTTTTGCCACTAACAGTCTCAGATTGATATTCTGTGTCTGAGAACATTACGGAAAGGATCCCTACAGAGAGAGACATTTTTGTTAAATAGATCCTTTTTGTTTAACCAGATACAGCTGTTGCATCGCTCTTGCTCGCCACCAGATTGCATTGAAAAAAAAACAACAATAATTTTACCTAGCGGGTCATCGATAAATACAGACTGGAGAGAAACAAAAATCCATCTTAGTTAGCCTTTCCAGTGTTCCAACAATCACCGACTTCACTGAGCTAGATGAGAAAAGAAACAGCCGTTAAATCGGCCTGCTCACACAGAGGATGCACTAACATGCAGGCTCATGTAGTATCATATAAATTTTTGGATTATAATGGTTTATGCATTAATGTACATCACTTTAATGTTGCAGCTGGTAAAGGTAGTTTTAAAATTATATTTTGGATTGATGAACCTGAATCTGCAAAGTAACTAGTAAGTGAAACTGTAAAATAAATATAGCAGAATAAAAGTATAATATTCCCCTCTGAAGGTGAAGTACGAGTACCACTGCTGACAAATATAAAGACTCACAATCACTGAATGATTCTCCAGAGCTTTTTCCGAATGTTCAGACAGAAAATGAAGCAGAAATCCTGTCATAAAAGGACAAATAAACCACCTCCTCCTCCTCCTCCTCCTCTTCTCAGTGCAGCCAATCTCAGCCTCCCCTACAGTCGGCAAACAGAACATCGATTGTGTCGAGTGTTGACAGAGCGGGGCTGAGTGTCGGCGTAGACATGGCAACCACAGAGGAGATAAGATAATGACGGAGCTGCTGCTCGAGTCTCTTGTACGTGCGGGTCAGGAGGTCAGCACATGAGAAAGAAAACACAGAGGCAGACGCTCACCTCATTACACGCCGAATGTTTACTGCTTCCTCTAAGTAATGCATCTACTAAAGTAAATGTCAAAATATATCTAAAGTACAGAAAGTAAAAGTACTTTTCATGCAGAGCGGCCTGTTTTAGAATTATAATTATTGATGCATTAATGTTGAATAACTTTACAATGAATGTTTAATGTTGTGCCTTTCGCTCGATATCAGCTGGGATTGGCTCCATTCATCTCATTCACAAATTCAATTAATGCTTTAACACCGTTTTCTGTTTTGTTAGGGTTTGATTACGGCTAATATTAGTGTATTTATTAGGCTACACTCTTTTCATCCTATATAGCTTACCACTGGGATAATATTAATTCCAGTTACAGCTGTTTCATTATGGCATGTTGTTCTCATTCATTAAATACTTGTGCAAGAAAAATGTCTACATGGTGCTAACTTGTCAATAATCATAACCGTTCATGCAGAACGAATTCAGCATTTCAAAAGTTTACTGTAGTCTTTTTGTAATGTCCCGCCCCGTCCAGGTTGTGATTGGTAAATCACAGTGCTATCAGCACTGGACTGAATTTATTTTTGTGTTTTATGAAGTGAACCGCAACTAATTTGTGATTTTGAAATCATTTAAAATCTTTATTTTAGGTTGCCCTGGGGACAACAGATGAAAATTAGCCTGTTGAGCTAACTCTGGCTCATTTACAGTTATTTTACTGTTAAGTAATGAGCACTGACCCTGTCAAATAAACAAATAAATGAAATGAAACGAAATTAAAGTGTGCAGAAAACCCGAAGTGGAATTTTGAGTTGAATATTTTGTTTTGCTCTAAGCTTTAGAGTTAGAGTGGTGTTCTTTTCTTTCATGGTCATTCAGTGTGAGGATGTACATCCTTTGTGACGTTTGACTTAAATAACTTTCAAACAACCAGTAACTTATATCTTACTGCCAGGAGAGAGGCACCCCGAATAAAAATAATAATTTAAACTGTGCAAACAAAACTGTCGCAACATGTAAATCAATTGTTAAGAAATGATTTATTATTATTAATTTTTGAGATAGTATTATTATTATTAGCAGTAGCAGTACTAGCTTTAGCATTATCAATGGCAGGGCTGTTATATAACTGTATCAATAAACTTCTACAACATAGATCTCCCTGATTTTCTGTAGCTCCACTCATCTGTTATTTATGAAGCATTTCTAGATGTCAGTATCACCCTGTGTCTCTGTGGATGTGTGTGTGTGTGTGTGTGTGTGTGTGTGGGAGGTGTTTGCTGCACAGATGCTCCCAATTTCAAAGTGTGATTCGGTGACTGAGAGGTTGTTAGATTCTACATCTCCTCTCTCCTGCTTTCACAAATACAAACACAATCCACACAGAAAGACATGTTAAGTAGATGCATGCACGTATTTATACATACTTTGTTTACACACACACACACACACACACACAGATTATTATTCATGAGCTTCTGTTTGTTAGCCAACGCAGCGCGGAGAGCACAGGAAATATCAACTATTTATACGAAACCTCGAGGCCTCAGTGGGCCGTGTTTGGTTTGTTTCTTCCAACCTGAGAGGAATAACCTGCCAGAGTGACAAACCTCTCACAGCTGAATGATGATGATACCTCTGCCAAGCATGATGGGTAACAGCAGGGATGCGGCCAGCTCACGGACCCCGTTAAGTAATCCCTCCCTTGTTTTTTTAGTGATTATTGAGAAGTGAGAAATGTGGAAGTTTTCTCGATATATTGTCATAAAATTTTTGAGGTCTCAGGTTGTGGTAATGTGTGCACATATATAGAAAACATAGATATAAAATCGCTGCTAATGACTTCTGAAAAGGCCCTAAAACATCTCTCTAGGGATCCTTTCAGCAATGCTCTCAGACACTCTCAGAAACAAGCACTTGTGGACATACTTTGACAGGGGCAGCTCCGTGGCTGCCGTCTGAGGCGAATATTTCGGTGAATTAAGGGTACATTTTCACCAAAATACGGTCTTGATTGTTGGAACAGTGAGTGAGTTAATTTTAGTCCCTGTCCTGTTTAAAGGAAGTGTGTTTTATGATGGTAAAACTATTTTCTCAATGGAGTCTGGTGGGACATGGCAGTGAATGTCGCATACAGCTCCTTTAAGTAAAAACATCAGCTTCCTTTCTGGTTATACTGATATAAGCGATGAGGTCCATCATGAAGACACAATTTCCTGCCAAAGTTTGAACACTGGTTTTTGCTGATGACAGATTACTGTGTGTGTTTTCTCCTCACTGGGATGAAGTGGGCGAGCAATTGTTGGAAAACGCTGATATTACCAATCAGAATTTAACAATGTAAGAATCAGAATCTGATGACAGGTGTTTGCTTGTGCTTTGCAGACCTCTGAATCGACGCCTCCACCAGACCTGGTGTAGCTGCCACCGACAGCTGTCAAACAATCAGAGCTTTGTAGCCGAGATTAAGAACAGAAACGTCATCTTTCTAACATCGCCAGCTCGCTACATCTCTAAAAAATAGTGACAGGAAAGTCGAAACAAGTGTGTCTGAAATGGACGCTGCTGGACACGTTTTTTGCCTCACAGAAAAAGCAACGCCGACAATTATTTTATCGCACGCTAACACAGTTTTTATTATCATCATTGTTTTGAAAGTCCCTTGCTCAACGGCTCTGAATACACATGCAGTCAAACCCTGGGTCACAGGAGGGGCGGGATGTTGATCAGCCTGCAAATCAGCCACCCAAACAAGCAGCGGAGGGAGGCTTCAGCAGAAGCAGATAAACAAAAAAAAGACAAGCGATCAATATTATATATATTATTATATGTCATGTGAAGTTCATCGCTCTCTGTCTGCTAACTTCTCTCATCCTCCACCGTGTTGTTGTTTTCGTTAGGTTGCTGCCTTCAAAATAAAAGCGCATAAGCCGTCTGTCGGAGCTAGATCAAATGAATGACGTGTATTTGATATTATTTGATCATTTTTCACAAGTATTATCCTGTTTGAAATAAATAAACTGTTTGACAGTAGTTTAAGTTTTGTGCTAAAAGAATTAAAGGCCTGTCTCAAATAAATCCAGGGTCAATAAAAGTCCAGGCTATTATTCAAAGTTTTACGGTACTTACTTTTAATACCGAGTAGTATTACTATATAGTATTACTTTTTTAAGGTAAGTAAAGTAAAATATAACTTATTACAATTCCTTAGTAAATTCCCCAACACTGTCTACAAAACCTTTAAAAGCTTCACTAGAGAGTTGTCACAGTCAGTGCCCTGGCTCTGGGGTTTTCATGTTGTTTTCACATGTTTCGCTTCCCTTTTGCCTGTCTGTGTGTCTGTGTGTGTGTTTTGGGCGTGACAGAAATCAACACACCTTGTTGAGCTGCACGCCGGGTTTCAATCCTCTTATCAACCTATGGCACAAACACCCCAGGCTTCCTGTGATTGGTGCCAGATTGTTTCTCACCACTTCATGGTTGAGCACTTGAGGCCAGCTCTAGCTTGTAGCCTCCGGTGTTTCTAGCATCGCCTTTTGCTAGTCTTGTGAGTAACCTTCATTGTGCTACCATACCGCTTTGGACCTCGTCAGCTCCAACCCACCTGCTCGCACCAAGCCTAACCTGCCTTCACCACCATTGCACATTTTATTAATAAAGCCTGTTAACTTTTTAATCTTGTGCTCTTTGTTTGCACCTGGGTCCGCCCAATACCAGCCATAACAGCAGTAAATTTATTACATATAAACAACCGCCATTTTCCTTCTGTGCACTTCCCATGTCTGAACGTGGTCATTTTGATGGTGAATGGTTTTCTGGTATTAGTCAGCCTGGTCAGGAGAGATTTCTTGCTGTAGTGTTTTCAGCACCTTAAACTCAAATAAATCCTGCAGCCACAAGACTGCAAGGGTTATTGTGACCACTTCAAATAAACTGCGCCCAGTTTTTTAATTAAACAGTTTTTGCCAGAATCCGGAACATTGCAACGACATGATGTGCTCCTTAGATCGCTGACCCGACAGGGACGCCACAGGTCGTTTATGAGTGCTCCATCTTCGGGTTAATGTAAGATAATCAAGTGGTCTTTTTAAGGTCACGTACACTTGTGCAGACCCACAAAGAACTAGTCTGTTGCCAGTTTTTGTGGTTTGTCTGCGGACAATTTTATATGAGAAAGTATTATCTATGGCGTTTATTTTTGGTCATAAGTTGTGAGCGTTACTCCACACGCACAAAAAAGAATCTTCTCGCGCGCACGATAAAGTACTCGCGCACAAATTCAACAACCGAGAGTTGTACAGGCACCTGCGAGCGAGCGCCTGGCAAGCTCTCACAGGATAACTCCGCTTGCACAGTGGAATCCTGCTCGAGCGCAGTGGCTGCCGTAGAAGTAACGTTACTATGAAGGGTAACGTTATCTATGTGAAATAGGTAACATGGCAAGCTTGTATCCAGCAAGGTTGTTCCTTGGTTAACGTTAATTCAGTCATTAACGTTACACACATTGTTTGTTGGACAGTGCATCGGCTGACAAGATCACCAGCACAAAAAGTAAGTAACGTTATAACTGCAGCAGACAGATAACGACTTCATATGTTTTTCTGTTGAAGAGGCTGACACATGAAACCATCGGAGACTGACTTTAATGAGCGAGCAAGCCAGTTATCCACAAAGGATCCAAATATCAACGAGGTACGTCCCTGTCAGAAACAGCTCTCCGTGTTGAATCAGTGACTGAATATTTCAACCTTCATGAAGGTGGTAGGATTATTGCAGGACTGCATAAGTTTTAGCTCAGTGTGCCCAATAAACTGGCAGCTGTATCTGCTTATAGGCCTCATAGAAACGTGCCAAACTTGTATATTTAAGAGTAAGTTAGTGGAGTGCAAATACCATGTCCAGCCAACAATCACCAGGACAAACTTTCTTCCACGTTGATGCAAATATGAATATAGTGACATGAAAAATAATTTGAGCTACGGAGGAGTTTACACATCCTTTCAGCTGCTGGTGTTACTGTGTTGAATGCTCTCAGTGGCCTTAATAGGTGCACCTTTACAATGTAATGCAGTTCAATACTACAGCTGTGCCATTATTTAATTAAATTTACACATATGAGCATAAATTTTATTAAATGAGGTTAAAATTAAAGGGTGTTTTAATGAACTACATTGTGTTGGATATGAGGATTTTTTTGTCCTCCCTATTTACATAATGTACATTACTGGGCCAGAATATCAGAAACTCTTCTAAATATAATGCAGCTCAGTACAAAACCAACAGCACCAATTATGACCTCAGTGATAAAACATGTACGTGAATGAACACTTCTATGTATGTCTGTGTAAATAAATCCTGGCTTTTCATGGCTGATCTGGTGTATTTATTACATTTGATTGTATAGGTGTACCTAATAAAGTCAAGGTTTTCCCTGTTGCTCCTCTGTGTGGTTGAGTGGGGTCACCCTCATAGACTGTATGGGTCACCATCTCCACAGTGATGACCAAAATAACACATACTTTATAATTTGAGAAAAGTCTGCGCATTTAAATCTTGTAGATTGAAATGCTGCCTTAAAATACAGAGAATTAACACAGAATTATTTGCAGCCTAAAAGTGTGCAGACTTTTTTTACTTTTTTACGCCCCCCTCAAAGCCCAGTGTCTTCTGATTGGCCAAGACCTGAAGCATGTTACCAGGCTGTTGTTGTTGCTGGACGGTAAAGTAAAACAGAGTGTTGCTGGGCGGAGCAGATGACCATATATGTAGCACCAGCTCTGCCTGTATTACAGAGCTATTGGTAGAAAAAACAGGAGAGGAAATCTGAGGTTTTTGCTAACCGGCATTTCTTTTTAAACACTTTAACCTCATTATTTGAAGGTTCGGCCATGTTTAACATGAACATCCAACTTTTGAACATTGCAGATAAGCCAAAATATGGAAAAGGTCTCGTTTAAATGTCAGGTTGCAGTACCTCGGGGCTCCAGGTGGAGGAGCTGTCTGTGGCGTCATTTTTGTCGACACCTACGGCATTTTCGGCGTCCTCGCTGCCGTCTGCGGCCAGGCGGTGCGTGCTGGGGGTGGGGCTGTCCCTGGCGCCCAATGACCCCTCAAGTCCATCAGGTTTGCCCACAGCGAGCGCAGCAGACGCCCTCTCGCTCTCTTCTACCGCTGCAGAGAGCGGGTCCTGGAAACCTTGCCGGTTCTGAGCCTCCATTTCTGCAGGAGGAAGTTAACAGTGTAGGAAAGTCAGCATCAGGCCCTCTGGTAGTCAGATTTAAATCTGTGGGTGTGAGGACAGTAGTTTAGTTTTACCTGAATCAATCAATGTGAGGAAGGTGTGCGTTGGGACCGTGTATGTCGAGCAGCCTCAGCTACCTTGATTACTTCTTAAATGATTTTGACACAACATATAAAAGGTTGACTAAATATTGTGTTGGCTGAATTTGACAAGATACAAACTCACATGGGCTTTTAAATCTCTGGACGGAGAGATGTGTTCAGACCACAGACTGTAAGAAACAAGTGGCCATAGCCACCGTGACATCACTCGTTGGTTTGGGGACTGCCTTTTTGAAGCTTCAAGTTTGCCATTTTGGCCATCGTTATGTTGGTTGTTTGGAAAAATGTACTCTTAATAATCTTTTATACAGTGCAGTGAATACCAGTCGCCTCTTTCCTGACTGACATCCCCTGCTTTCTGGTCTATTTTCTTCTAAATGGGTCCATAATTTACTAAATGAACATCATGCTGTGTTGAAGAAGACTTCAAACTAACAATTGAGACCATAAACTCATTAGGAAAATGTTTGCTGAGGTACTAAATCATCTGAGAAGTAGCTTCATTTTTTCTAAGACTTCTATAAAATCACACTTCTTTTTGCGGCCAGAGGAGTCGCCCCCTGCTGGTCATTAGAAAGACTGTAGGTCCGCATTGGATTCACTTCTGACCCAGAGGTTCTTCCTTGTTTCCTTTAACTTTATTTAATCTTGAGAAGATGACAAACGTATCCCTTGACAGCAGAAACGCGATTGTCTCTCTGGCATATTTCCTGATTGAGTCCAGGAGGTCTAAAAGGAGCCACCTAAACCTTGCTTGGGAGCGCTGTGTGTTAACAGAGGTGATATTGTGTAATCTGTCAAACTTTGGCCTTTTCCTTCGACAGAAACACTCCGAGAACAGGCCGTACCTCAGACCAATCAATAGCAATTATCTCCACTTCGCCATCATTAAGGTCGGCCTGACTCTTACATCAGTGGCTGCATAGAGTGACCATGGAAACAGTCCAAGGTGAGTCATCAGCCTGTGTGTGTGTTATCGTTTCATTTGTGGCTTATGTCACTGCAACGCTCACATGTTGGTTAAAGACAGAAAACAGAGTCAGAGTGACCCCCGACCAAACAACGCCAACAACCAGCTGCTCTTTTAAAAAGAAGGCAGGAACGTTTAACTTTGTCTTAACATTTGTCTGTGAAGATTCTCAGTCATCCAGGTCGTAGTTATCCAAAGAAGGTTAAAATGAAGGGCAACTGGACTTGGTTGAAGATACTAGAAGACGTTTCGTCCCTCAACCAAAGGACTTCTTCAGTTCTGACTGACTGGTAGGGAAACTCAGCTATTTAACCTCAGTGGGGTCGTTTGCCAGGATGTTGTAACGTTGTTATGGTCGTTAGGACTACCCGTTTAACTTTGTCTTAACATCCGTTTTTTTGCTCGCTGTGGCGAAATATTTCAGTGATGCTATTTGCTTAGCAAGTTAGCTGCATTGCAACTAGCTCTGAGGCCAAGCTCTTGTCACAAGAAATCATATTTAACTGTTCACCACACAGCGTCATTTGAGTTCATTAATGAGCTCAAGTCCCTCCCTCCTTCTTTCGCCCCATGGGACCTTATTTCGGAAAAAAATATGTAAGCTAGTCAACGGCGAGAGACAACTAATGTTTTGATCCTGTTTGAATCGGCCCAGAATTACACACATGACGTTTGTCAATTTAAAAGATAATTTTGCCTGTTAAAAAAGTTGCAGTTCGTGGTAAAACAGTAAAGTAACGTTTTTATGTGAAACCGCCGTTGTCTGTAGTAGCCTACTCCAACAAATAAGAAGAAACTCAACACAGCAGAACATAGAAACCCCACAGCCAACTGCCGTTTTGGCGTTGTAATTGCAGAGTGTAGTGAAGTAAAAATGCTCATGACAGCACGTAGTAGGGCTGAACGATCGTTTTCAAATCGAAATTGTAATTTGAAAGAACGCGATTAGCTAATCGCAAAGACGGCAATTAAAATATAGGTTACTTACACAGGGCATCTGACGCGTTTTAAACAGTCATCCAGTTACAGATTCATGCTGTTGTCATCCTTGTGTGACAGATCTGCTCGCCAATCGCGCCTCCTGTTACAGTCCTACTCATTTACATTTATTCATTTAGCTGACGCTTTTATCCAAAGCGACTTACAATTGCTGTACACGTCAGAGGTCGCACGCCTCTGGAGCAACAAGGGGTTAAGTGCCTTGCTCAGGGACACATACGTGGATGTCTCACACATCTTATCCATTGCGCCATCACCACGCCATACTCACCAATCAGAGTGGGCACAGGGCGTGTACATTTTACATCAACAAACAAAACTAGAGGATAACCGACACAGTCAGTTTTGTCCGGCGTCAGCTCACACTGGAGTGTTTCAGCAGCGGAGCGTTTAGCCTACATGTTGTTGACATGTTGTTAATTTGTCATTCTGTGTGCTTCAACTATGAACTTCTGTGAGCCCGCTCTGCTCTCTGCAGGCTAACATTACATATCCATATGGAGCATTTCAGAATAAGAGCCTTTTGCCTGTCAGATTTTGCTCATTTGTCCTTGATTTTAAAATATCACGAATCGAATCGTAATCCTAACATCTGGCAGAAAAATCGTTCAGCCGTAGCACGTAGCATAAGATTTCAGCTATGGCGTGGACTTGACGCATAAGTATAAATTGGCCTTAAAGGCCCCAGTATACTTGATCAGAAGTCAAACAGCTTTGAATGCGGAGGAGAGGGCTGTGCGACTTAGTTTTCTGTATAGGTTTGTGTTAATGTGTTGCTCTTTTAATGTATTCATGTTTTAACATGTAAGAGTGTGTGAAGCAGCACAATCTGCTCTGACTGGTTTGGTGGGAAAATACCACCACCATAGAGGAGAGTGCTGCATGACTCAGACTCAGACGGTAATCCAGATTATGTTTTGCTGGATGCTGGGATTAACATTAATCACAATTTTTAGGAAGAACATTTTAGGAACTAGATGAAATACAGATGAGATACTAGATGAAATACAACCCTATAACGTGTCATGTGTCAAGTGTGATCACGTCTTCTGTATCCCCGGTTCTTTATACATTTTCTTCAGCCTAATAAATTAGTTTACAAACTTCACAAATAAGATCTTCTGACAAAAAGACGTTACCTGATTTAACAGTGAAGAAGAAATAAAAATCTCCTGGTTTCATATGCCTTCTCACCCCCCCAGATCATTCTTAAAACACCAGAAACCAACTGACTACAAACCTAATTAATGCCGTCGTCTCTCCACACTCATCCAGCCACAGCGGTCCAATCACACTGAGCCTCCCTGAGCTCTTTACAGCCTCTAATCTGCAGTAAAAACATTATTTGGGGCCCTTTGGCTCATTGACGCTGCGATGGATTAGCAGTGGATCTAGCTTGACGGAGGTAAACTGATGCGATCTGCTCTCCCTGACGCCGCTCACATAAAGTCTAATTCAGTTTCTTACTGCACACAAGTTCGATCAGATCTCAGTCAGTCTGAGATTCACCAGGTCGAAAGTGGTTGTGATGCACTTTTTCTGCTCAATATGAAATTAACATCAGTAAATTCTTTGCTGATAGATTAGCCACAAGCATCTTTATAAGTTCAAGGATCTTTGCTGCTGCTTTATTTTTTACACCCGGCTGAAACTCAGGGATTGAACCACTGATCTTCTGATTAACGGGCAACCCGCTCGACTGCCTGAGCCGCAGCTGCCTTTTATACAAAACTCCCAGTTTTCCACAAACCTTTAATAGAAACTCCCATATTTACTGGGAGGAATGCTTCATGCCACGAACTGAGGACAACAAGTGGAAACTCAGAATAGACTCAAATATTCAAATTATTATTGTTTTTTAATCTCACATTTGACAGAGATTTTTTTTGTCTATTAATATACACATCACACACTTTTACTGTTTTATTTACTTTATTTTGAATAAATATGTTATTATTATTATATATTGTTTTATTTATTATTTTTTTTATAGTGATTAATTAACTGTATAAAATTAATTGTTCTTTTGTAATGTATTTGTAGCTTTGGCAATATTGTTGTTTTACATTCATGCCAGTAAAGCTAGATTGAATTGAATTACAAAGCAACTTGCGAGGTCAACTAGGGGTCAAGTGTCTTGCGCAGGTTCACCCCTTAATGACCAATGAAATAGTTGGCAATTAATCTATTAATCATCTAAACCTTTCAGCTGTACTTGTGTAAACTGCTGGATAGTTTAATCAATTCCAGTAGCACCTACAGTGAGTACTCGTGCATGCATTTATTCCAAATCGTTCAAGAACTGCATTCAATTTATTTTTGGTATGCCTTGGATAGGCGTTGTAGGTGAATTTTACAGGAATTGTAAGAGGTTCATTTATAACAAAACATCATATTTTATAAGCTATTTGTATGTTTTGTGTAAAAACATCTGATCAATGTTATAAAGTTAAAAGCCCAATATTTATCTCAGAAATTTAGTGGAATAGAAGTAGAAAATGGTGCCACAAATTTGTAAAACGTACAGTGTTTTAAAGGATAATTACGGCCCTGTTTTCGTATATTTTGGTGTTGAAATGACTCGTTGGTCCAAAGAGTTCGTGCAGTAGATGCTTCAGCTGGCAGCTCAACCGGCTGCAGTGGCTGGAACGTATTCCTTCGGGCCAAAAATTGCTTCTTTCTCGCCCAAGGACAGCTCTCGCTCTGATTCCTCATGAGAGGCGAGTTGTTGACCTATTTCCTTACGTTTCTCCAACACAACAAACTCCTCTCTCAAACTCTGACTCGTGTTTCCACCGTCGTCTTCTTGCAACAACTGTCACAAGATTTCAGAGCGAGGACTGTCCTTGAGCTCAGTTTCCTTTTAAAAACAAAGGGCGTCACCAGGAGTCACTCGTAGGGATCCTTTCCGTGATGTTGTCACCTGGTGTAAGAGTCTGAGCCTGTCGCTGGCAAAAAGAAGCACTTTCTGGGGACGCCATTTTGACAAAAGGAATAGGTTGCAGCCACTGCAGCCGGTTCACTGCACGGATTCCAAAACTCTCTGGACCTACGAGTCATTTCAACACTATAATATGTGAAAATAGTGCCCATGTTTAAAAATACAGAAACTGTCCTTTAAGAAAGACAAACACCACACCTTCACAGTCCGACGGCTCTGTGCTGCCCTCCTCCTGGTCCGACAGTCGGTTGAATTTATGGCGTCGGCTCAAAGCCAGCTGAGTCTGCTCGCCGGCGTCAGCTGCCGGGGTACGAAAACTCTGCGAACGCGACACTGAGATCTCAAACTGCTTCAGGACCTCGTCTTCACTGTCAGAGGAGCTGCTGGCATCATCTTCATCGTCACCGTAGCTATTCACTGGAGGGAGGAGAAACATAGGGAGACGAGGAAGTGACAAAGAGGAAAAGCTGGGAGAGTAAGAAAAGAAAAGAGGAGAGGAG
This sequence comes from Micropterus salmoides, assembly GCF_014851395.1. Lineage (NCBI taxonomy): Eukaryota > Metazoa > Chordata > Actinopteri > Centrarchiformes > Centrarchidae > Micropterus > Micropterus salmoides. Next base: position 25,006 of record NW_024044195.1, read on the forward strand.
AGGAAGGGAAGGAGGAAACAAGGAAGAAAAGAGAGGATAGGAAGAAAGGGAAGGAGAGGAGGAAACAAGGAAGAGAGGACAGGAGAGGAAGGGAAGGAGGAAACAAGGAAGAAAAGAGAGGATAGGAAGAAAGGGAAGGAGAGGAGGAAACAAGGAAGACAAGGGGGAGAAAGGAGAGGAGAGGAGGAAACAAGGAAGAGAGGACAGGAGAGGAAGAAATGGAAGGATATGAGGAAACAAGGAAGAAAGGAGAGGAGAGGAAGGGAAGGAGATGAGGAAACAAGGAAGAAAGGAGAGGAGAGGGAAAAAAGGGGATGAGAGGCGGAAACAAGGAGGAATGGAGAGGAGAGGAGAGGAAGGGAAGGAGATGTGGAAACAAGGATAAAAGGAAACAAGGAAACAAGGAAGAAAGGAGAGGAGATGAGAAAAAGGGAAGGAGATGTGGAAACAAGGATAAAGGAAAGGAGGAAACAAGGAGGAAAGGAGATCTAGATTGAAAGTAAGCATAAAAACACTTTTGGCCCTTTAGAACTGATAACAGTTAACCTCGAGATTGAATTTGTGATTGGACCAAGACCATCTCCTGTACAGGGTCTTATAGGGTTGTTCTGGTCCTCACTTTGAGACCCCCTCCTGTACAGGTTGTTAGAGGGTTGTTCTGGTCCTCACTCTGAGACCACCTCCTGTACAGGGTCTTAGAGGGTTGTTCTGGTCCTCACTTTGAGACCACCTCCTGTACAGGTTGTTAGAGGGTTGTTCTGGTCCTCACTTTGAGACCCCCTCCTGTACAGGTTGTTAGAGGGTTGTTCTGGTCCTCACTCTGAGACCACCTCCTGTACAGGGTCTTAGAGGGTTGTTCTGGTCCTCACTTTGAGACCACCTCCTGTACAGGGTCTTAGAGGGTTGTTCTGGTCCACTCTCTGAGACCACCTCCTGTACAGGGTGTTAGAGGGTTGTTCTGGTCCTCACTCTGAGACCACCTCCTGTACAGGGTCTTAGAGGGTTGTTCTGGTCCACACTCTGAGACCACCTCCTGTACAGGTTGTTAGAGGGTTGTTCTGGTCCTCACTCTGAGACCACCTCCTGTACAGGGTCTTAGAGGGTTGTTCTGGTCCACACTCTGAGACCACCTCCTGTACAGGGTGTTAGAGGGTTGTTCTGGTCCACTCTCTGAGACCACCTCCTGTACAGGTTGTTAGAGGGTTGTTCTAGTCCTCACTCTGAGACCACCTCCTGTACAGGGTCTTAGAGGGTTGTTCTGGTCCACACTCTGAGACCACCTCCTGTACAGGGTGTTAGAGGGTTGTTCTGGTCCTCACTCTGAGACCCCCTCCTGTACAGGGTCTTAGAGGGTTGTTCTGGTCCACACTCTGAGACCCCTCCTGTACAGGGTGTTAGAGGGTTGTTCTGGTCCACACTCTGAGACCACCTCCTGTACAGGGTGTTAGAGGGTTGTTCTGGTCCTCACTCTGAGACCCCCTCCTGTACAGGGTCTTAGAGGGTTGTTCTGGTCCACACTCTGAGACCACCTCCTGTACAGGGTGTTAGAGGGTTGTTCTGGTCCTCACTCTGAGACCCCCTCCTGTACAGGGTCTTAGAGGGTTGTTCTGGTCCACACTCTGAGACCACCTCCTGTACAGGGTGTTAGAGGGTCGTTCTGGTCCTCACTCTGAGACCCCCTCCTGTACAGGGTCTTAGAGGGTTGTTCTGGTCCTCACTCTGAGACCCCCTCCTGTACAGGGTCTTAGAGGGTTGTTCTGGTCCACTCTCTGAGACCCCCTCCTGTACAGGTTGTTAGAGGGTTGTTCTGGTCCTCACTCTGAGACCACCTCCTGTACAGGGTCTTAGAGGGTTGTTCTGGTCCTCACTCTGAGACCCCCTCCTGTACAGGGTCTTAGAGGGTTGCTCTGGTCCTCACTCTGAGACCACCTCCTGTACAGGGTCTTAGAGGGTTGCTCTGGTCCTCACTCTGAGACCACCTCCTGTACAGGGTCTTAGAGGGTTGTTCTGTCTCAGCAGCTGACTGAGGAGTCACGAGCTCGCAGGTCCAGCTTATGCTCGCTCGCTCTCACTCTCTTCTCTCTCTCTCCTGTGAGCTTGGTGGAGGGTCGCTCCGCTCACAGCACAATAAAACCATAACTGGATAGCAACAGCTGAATGGATGAGCGGTGGCGTGATCGGACCCTCCTCTCCAAAGTGCAGGTCACTGTCGCTACCTGAGCGATCGCCATGGTTACCCACAGGGCAGGAAGCTGTCTTCTGGGTGGGCGAGTGGCGGCTGATTGAGCTGTTAACAACTGTCGTCTAAAGCTATTCACAGACACTTCTGTCAAGAATTATAAAAGTAAGATTTAACAAACCGCTGTGCTCTTTAAGGAGCAGGGCTTTACTACGCATGAACTACATACTATCACTACTACTTGATTCTCTAAATACCCCTAAAATACTCCTTTAAAACCCTTCGGATAATGCAAGAAATTAGGTAAGCTTATTTATATATATATATATATACACATATATATATGCATGTATATCAAGGATTAAAGGACTTACACTGAACAAAATTAGAAATGCAACACTTTTGTTTTTGCCCCCACTCATCATGAGCTGAACTCAAAGATCTAAGACTTTCTCTATGTACACAAAAGGCCTATTTCTCTCATATGTTGTTCACAAATCTGTCACAATCTGTGTTAGTGAGCACTTCTCCTTTGCCGAGATAATCCATCCACCTCACAGGTGTGACATATCAAGATGCTGATCAGACAGCATCGGTGTTACACAGGTGTGCCTTAGGCTGGCCAGAATAAAAGGCCTTAGGCTGGCCAGAATAAAAGGCCTTAGGCTGGCCAGAATAAAAGGCCTTAGGCTGACCACAATAAAAAGGCCTTAGGCTGGCCACAATAAAAGGTCACTCCAAAATGTGCAGTTCCATCACACAGCACGATGCTACAGATGTCACAAGTTTTGAGGGAGCGTACAGTTGGCATATTGACTGCAGGAAGTCCCACCAGAGCTGTTGCAGCTGAATTGAATGTTCATTTCTCTACCATAAGCTGTCTCCAAAGGCGTTTCAGAGAATTTGGCAGTACATCCAACCGGCCTCAAAACCGCAGACCACGTGTAACCACACCAGCCCAGGACCTCCACATCCAGCATCTTCACCTCCGAGATCGTCTGAGACCAGCCACCCAGACAGCTGCTGCAACAATCGTTTTTTTCTCCACAAACGGTCAGGAACCGTCTCAGGGAAGCTCATCTGCATGCTCGTCGTCCTCATCGGGGTCTCGACCTGACAGCAACTTCGCACAACCATTGAAGAGGAGTGGACCAACACTCCACAGGCCACAATCAACAACCTGATCAACTCTATGTGAAGGAGATGTGTTGCACTGCGCGAGGCAAATGGTGGTCACACCAGATACAGACTGGTTTCCGGACCCCCCTACTCGAAAATGTCCATTGAAACTGTACATTTTCGAGTGGTCTTTTATTGTGGCCAGCCTAAGGCACACCAGTGTAACACCCATGCTGTCTGATCAGCATCTTGATATGCCACACCTGTGAGGTGGATGGATTATCTTGGCAAAGGACAAGTGCTCACTAACACAGATTTTGACAGATTTGTGAACAACATTTGGGAGAAATAGGCGCTTTCACACCTAGACCGTTTTGTTTTGTTCCGGAACAGATACTTTGTTCTGAATTAATTTAAATACGTCACTTGTGTTCACATCGCAATGTTGTAAAGCGGTCCAAATCGCACGCCCTTCCAGGGCTTTCCTTACGCCATTACGTCACTACCTCATGAGTGCAGGTCGCGTATTCCATTGTGGGACATCTCCATGACAACAGTAACACAAGAGGTGAAATAGATGTTTGGTCGGAACAATACATCTCCCGGATGTTGCACACCACACACAAGAACACCGAAGTCTACGAGAGGGTTAGTGATAAAATGAAAGTGAGGGGTTGTGAACGTTCCGTCGAGCAGTGCCGCAAAAAAGGCAAAAAAGCACTCCGACAGCAGTACTTAATACAACCACAACAAAATATCAAAACAAATTAACAAAATACGCTGCTGAAGCTCCGTGTTGACAAACGATCTTTTGGCGTCGGTTGCAAGGCAACAAATTAATGTGTTCCGGTTCATTGGTCGGCTGTGTTCTCACTGCAAACAAACTGCTCCAGGGTTCGGATAGAATCGAGCCGAGGCAACGTCTTCTAGGCGATCTCGGCTCGGTCGTTTTGTTCCGGTTCAGAATGCGATTGTCGTGTTCACATATTACCGAACGAACCGAGCAAAAGGGGAAACGTGTCGCAACAACATCTCCAATCGATCCAGGTGTGAAAGCACCCTTAGATTTTTGAGGTCAGCTCATGATGAATGGGGGCAAAAACAAAAGTGTTGCGTTAATAATTTTGTTCAGTGTATGTCTCAACAGGACCTGGAAAAACCTGTCCTGTCCAATTTATCTTCAGTCTAATTGATTACTGTAACTGTGTCTTTACAGGTCCTAAAACATGGATCAGACAGCAGCAGCTGATTCAGGACGCTGCGGCTCGAGTCAGTTCAGCTCTGAGGTCTTTACACTGGCTTCCTGTCTGTCAGAGAATTGTTTTTAAAATACTGCTGCTGGTTTATAAAATGGATTTGGAATGAATGGTTTAGGGCAAAATACATCTACACCATGAACCAATCCAGATCTCAGATCGTGTGTGATCAGGTCTGCTTTCTGTCCCCAGAGTCAAAAGTAAACACGGCATTCAGTTTTTAAGCTCCATTTATCTAAAAACAAACTCTCAGGTCTGCTGAAACTCTCAGTTCTTTTAAATTAAGGCTGAAGACTTTCCTGTTTGCCTTTAATTAAATCACATTTAAGACTTTTAATTTATAGGTTCAATGCAGTGTATTTTACTGTCCTGTTTATCTTCGCTTTATTTTCTATTTAACTCTTGTATTTAAATGTATTTTATATTACCATATGTTATGCAAAACCCTTTTAATTGTTGAAATGTGCTATTCAAATACTTGCCTTGCCTTCCTTGTACAAATGAAACTATTATTATTAATATTTAATCACTTTCCAGGTTAAAAATACAGCTTCACATGTACTTTGACTGAACATGGGGTTGAAAACATGTACGTTAAGCGCCCCTACCTCGTCCTGTGAAGATCCAGAGGAGTCTCTGAGCTGTGAATGTCACGGAAAGACTCCGAACAGGATGTGTTGTTTGTTCAGGAAACCAACTTGAAATAGCAGAGACTCCACCTGCTGCAGGTGAGATCCAACAGTGTTTGCTCACTGTTTAACTCACAGTCTCCACCTGGACTCAACCATCCTGGTTCGAATGTCACTTTTCCTTAATTTTTTATTTAATTACAAAGCATCAAAACTCTGAAATGTTCAGTCAATGCTGTACAATCTTTTTTATTCAGCAAAATAAGACTTTGACCTTTGAGTTAAAATGACTCAGCCAGAATTAATTTAGTGTGCAGGATTTACCCTCTTCAGCCCACATGGAGGAAGGAAGGAAGCTCTCACTGCTGCAGTTTATAAGCATCACTGTCAAAGTTGTTTTTGTATAGTTCAAAACGGAAGTGCTACTCCAATCAGAAGTAGTTTAGTCTCATATTTGTTTGGTACATAAGCTACAGCCAACAGCTGGTTAGCTTAGTTTAGCATAAGACTGGAAACAGACGGAAGCTACGGCTACGTTCAGAACTTTATAACAGTGTGAACTGACCAAGTCACACGGGCTCCAGTTCGGATTTGGGGCCCTTTCGTATGTGGTCTAAATCAGATGCAGGTCTGCCACCTCAGTCATGACAGTAAGATTGGAGTTCATGCGACTCTGAAGTCACTCTGGAGCGACCGTCTTCTCAATTCTGCGTCACGTGCATGCTACTTTATCTCAGAGAGAGTTGTGTGGCTTATATGCTCTGTACAGGGCCAGAAACTGTAATAGATGCAATGAAAAGGACACAAATTTGTGAACATTTGTCATAAACCGAGAGAATTGGGACACCAGGAGGAAACCGGGAGAGGGTGATGAAAATCCGGAGGGTTAGAAAGTATGCACTAACATCTGTAGCCTCTATGTTTATGACAGCGTGCTGCGTATGAAGTTGTATTATTCTTTAGCACATTTTCACTTTCTTCCTGAGACTGAGATGAGAAGATCAAGTTTAAAAGTCTGGAGTTACTATTTTTTGACAGACAACTGTTCATCTGTCCGCTCAGTCCTGCAGTGTCTCAGGTTAGCTGATGTGGTCTGTGAGCAGAGGTTTTGGTGTCTGTACAGGCACGATGGTACCAAACCTGACAACTTAGCTGTGATGACAAGACTTCAGGAAGCTGGTCACCATCACAGCGTCTCCCAGAAGCAGGTGCGCATTCGCAGAGTGCAATGTGGGTTTGTTTGGGTCAATGACAAACGGCGGAAGACGGCGCTGCCGAGATTTTTCAGTCACTCTGAAGTCCGGTCGTATTTTAGTTTTATGAGAGCGCTGAGGGAAACTTGATTGAAGAAAATGACCTTAGTGAACGCAGGGTGAGTTAACATTTTAGCTTTGGTTTGTCTCTCTGACTTGCTAATAAACTGAAGCTCTCTGTGTTGCTCTCTCAACGCTACACATTGTTCTGCTGCTGTGTGCATCGTGTGTCGGCAGAGTCTATTCGTCCACTGCACATGAGAACACGTTACGCTGTTCAGTCAGCCAACCAGCAGATCTAGAAACGCTACAGACTCCTCTGTATTTACATCAGTTTTGGGGCTCATTGCAGTTACTATCACTGTCTTCTGAAGACTTATTTGTTTTCATGTAATTGTCCACGGGGTCATTGTATTACCTAATATGAAATATAAATCTTGATAATGCACACTGTGATTTTCATATGTTTACAAAAGGTATTTGCTGTTATTTATTTTTATGCAAACAAATGGCAACTGTAGTTTGTAGTTTCAATAAAAACTTGCTGAAATGGTTTCAGTGTGTGTTTCAATACATTTTAATATTTTTTGGCACATTTTTACAATACCGTGAGAACACTGATAGCCGTGATAATTTTGGTCACTATATCGTGATATTAAATTTCATACCGTTTCATCCCTAATTTCAACCAGGCTTTATTTCAAGTTGGCATGCTAGCGAACTTACTAGCACGAGTACCGTTAGGAAGCTACCGCTAACTTCCTAGAAATTACTGAGCCGTTAAATAAAGTATTAGCATTAAAACTAGTTCATGACAAAACCCTTTTTACCAGACAGGGCGTCAAAAAACAAACTTTGTCAGCCTGATTTAATGTATAGTCAAATCAAATTACTA
>NW_024044196.1:0-14195 GCF_014851395.1 Micropterus salmoides
GTGAGACCTGTGAGACCAGTGAGGCCTGTGAGACCAGTGAACTAGTCTTTCTGCAAAAGGCAGAATATACACTATATTGCCAAAAGTTTTGGGACACCCCTCCAAATCATTGACTACAGGTGTTCCAGTCATGTCTTTGGCCACAGATGAAGTCGAGCACCTCGGCTGCAGACTGCAACCATCTGTGAAAGAACGCGTCGCTCTCAGGAGCTCGGTGGATTCAGGCGTGGTACCCTGACAGGGCCACCTGTGCAGCAAGTCCTTTCCTGAATTTTCCTCACTACTAAATTCCCTTTCGGCTGTTAGTGGTTATAACAAAGAGAAGCGACTGGGAACAACAGAAACTCAGCCACATAAAATCAAAAAAAGCAGGGTCAGAACACGCCGAGGTGCACAGAAGTCTCCAACTTTCTGCAGAGTCGCAGCTACAGACCTCCAAATGCTTGTGGCCTTCGGATTAGCTCAGGAACAGTGCGTAGAGAGCTTCGTGGAACGGGTTTCCACGGCCGACAGCTGCATCCAAGCCTGACATCACCAAGTGCATGCAAGCGTCGGACGCAGCGGTGTAAAGCACGCCGCCACTGGAGACTAGAGCAGAGGAGCGTGTTCTCTGGAGTGACCAATCAAAGCTGCTCCTGAACCTGGTGGACGGCGTTCCCAGCAGAGCGAAGCTGCTCCTGAACCTGGTGGACGGCGTTCCCAGCAGAGCGAAGCTGCTCCTGAACCTGGTGGACGGCGTTCCCAGCAGAGCGAAGCTGCTCCTGAACCTGGTGGACGGCGTTCCCAGCAGAGCGAAGCTGCTCCTGAACCTGGTGGACGGCGTTCCCAGCAGAGCGAAGCTGCTCCTGAACCTGGTGGACGGCGTTCCCAGCAGAGCGAAGCTGCTCCTGAACCTGGTGGACGGCGTTCCCAGCAGAGCGAAGCTGCTCCTGAACCTGGTGGACGGCGTTCCCAGCAGAGCGAAGCTGCTCCTGAACCTGGTGGACGGCGTTCCCAGCAGAGCGAAGCTGCTCCTGAACCTGGTGGACGGCGTTCCCAGCAGAGCGAAGCTGCTCCTGAACCTGGTGGAGACGGCTTCCCAGCAGAGCGAAGCTGCTCCTGAACCTGGTGGACGGCGTTCCCAGCAGAGCGAAGCTGCTCCTGAACCTGGTGGAGCGCGTTCCCAGCAGAGCGAAGCTGCTCCAGCTGCAGAGGCCGACTCATGTTAACATCAGGGACTGACCTGCATGTCGACCCAAAACTTTTGGCAGTATACTGTATAAATAAGCATGTGACCAGACTCCTCCCGACCGTCTGCACCTCCTCCACCAAGCACCTCCTTTATCACTCTGTTTGTGCTCTGACCTTTGTGTTCCTTTCGGCCAATAGGAAGCCGCCGTGGAGGATCTGCATCACTACAGGAATCTGGGGGAGTTCTTCCGTCGACGCCTCAAACCTGCAGTCCACCATCTGCGCCTCCTCGTGTCTGGTACCCCCCCCTCCTCCTCCTCCTCGTGTCTGGTAACCCTCCTCCTCCTCCTCTCCTCCTCGTGTCTGGTAACCCTCCTCCTCCTCCTCGTGTCTGGTAACCCTCCTCCTCCTCCTCCTCCTCCTCGTGTCTGGTAACCCTCCTCCTCTCCTCTCGTGTCTGGTAACCCTCCTCCTCCTCCTCCTCGTGTCTGGTAACCCTCCTCCTCCTCATGTCTGGTAACCTCCTCCTCCTCATGTCTTGTAACCCTCCTCCTCCTCCTCCTCCTCGTGTCTGGTAACCCTCCTCCTCCTCCTCCCTCCTCCTCGTGTCTGGTAACCCTCCTCCTCCTCCTCCTCCTCCTCGTGTCTGTAACCCTCCTCCTCCTCCTCGTGTCTGGTAACCCTCCTCCTCCTTCTCGTGTCTCGTGTCTGATAACCCCCCCCCCCCCTCCTCCTCCCCTCCTCCTCCTCGTGTCTGGTAACCCTCCTCCTCCTCCTCCTCATGTCTGGTAACCCTCCTCCTCCTTCTCGTGTCTCGTGTCTGATAACCCCCCCCCCCCTCCTCCTCCTCCTCCTCCTCGTCTGGTAACCTTCCTCCTCCTCCTCTCGTTCTGGTAACCTTCCTCCTCCTCCTCGTGTCTGGTAACCCTCCTCCTCCTCCTCCTCATGTCTGGTAACCCTCCTCCTCTCCTCATGTCTGGTACCCCCTCCTCCTTCTCGTGTCTCGTGTCTGATAACCCCCCCCCCCCTCCTCCTCCTCCTCCTCCTCGTGTCTGGTAACCCTCCTCCTCCTCATGTCTGGTAACCCTCCTCCTCCTCCTCCTCCTCGTGTCTGGTAACCCTCCTCCTCCTTCTCGTTCTCGTGTAACCCCCCCCCCCCCTCCTCCTCCTCCTCCTCCTCCTCCTCGTGTCTGGTAACCCTCCTCCTCCTCATGTCTGGTAACCCTCCTCCTCCTCCTCCTCGTGTCTGGTAACCTTCCCTCCTCCTCGTGTCTGGTAACCCTCCTCCCCTCCTCGTGTCTGGTAACCCTCCTCCTTCTCGTGTCTGGTAACCCTCCTCCTCCTCCTCGTGTCTGGTAACCCTCCTCCTCCTCCTCGTGTCTGGTAACCCTCCTCCTCCTCCTCCTCCTCGTGTCTGGTAACCCTCCTCCTCCTCCTCCTCCTCTCTCCTCGTGTCTGGTAACCCTCCTCCTCCTCTCCTCCTCCTCCTCCTCCTCCTCGTGTCTGTAACCTTCCTCCTCCTCCTCGTGTCTGGTAACCCTCCTCCTCCTTCTCGTGTCTGGTAACCCTCCTCCTCCTCCTCCTCGTCTGGTAACCCTCCTCCTCCTCCTCGTGTCTGGTAACCCTCCTCCTCCTCCTCCTCCTCGTGTCTGGTAACCCTCCTCCTCCTCCCTCCTCGTGTCTGGTAACCCTCCTCCTCCTTCTCGTGTCTCGTGTCTGATAACCCCCCCCCCCCCTCTCCTCCTCCTCCTCCCGTGTCTGGTAACCCTCCTCCTCCTCATGTCTGGTAACCCTCCTCCTCCTCCTCCTCCTCGTGTCTGGTAACCCTCCTCCTCCTCCTCGTGTCTGGTAACCCTCCTCCTCCTCCTCGTGTCTGGTAACCCTCCTCCTCCTCCTCGTGTCTGGTAACCCTCCTCCTCCTCCTCCTCCTCTCGTGTCTGGTAACCCTCCTCCTCCTCCCCTCCTCCTCCTCCTCGTCTGGTAACCCTCCTCCTCCTCCTCCTCCTCCCCTCCCGTGTCTGGTAACCTTCCTCCCCTCCTCTGTCTGGTAACCCTCCTCCTCCTCCTCCTTCTCGTGTCTGGTAACCCTCCTCCTTCTCGTGTCTGTGTAACCCTCCTCCTCCTCCTCGTGTCTGGTAACCCTCCTCCTCCTCCTCCTCCTCGTGCTGGTAACCCTCCTCCTCCTCCTCCTCCTCCTCCTCCTCGTGTCTGGTAACCCTCCTCCTCCTCGTGTCTGGTAACCCCTCCTCCTCGTGTCTGGTAACCCCCCCCCTCCTCCTCCTCCTCCTCCTCCTCCTCCTCCTCGTGTCTGGTAACCCTCCTCCTCCTCCTCCTCCTCGTCTGGTAACCCTCCTCCTCCACCTCCTCCTCCTCCTCCTCCTCGTGTCTGGTAACCCTCCTCCTCCTCCTTCTCGTGTCTCGTGTCTGATAACCCTCCTCCTCCTCCTTCTCGTGTCTCGTGTCTGATAACCCCCCCTCCTCCTCCTCCTCCACGTGTCTGGTAACCCTCCTCCTCCTCCTCCACGTGTCTGGTAACCCCTCCTCCTCCTCCTCCTCCTCGTTGGTAACCCTCCTCCTCCTCCTCTCCTCCCCTCCTCCTCCTCCTCGTTCTGGTAACCCTCCTCCTCCTCCTCCTCCTCGTGTCTGGTAACCACCCTCCTCCTCCTCCTCCTCCTCGTGTCTGGTAACCACCCTCCTCCTCCTCCTCCTCCTCGTGTCTGGTAACCTCCTCCTCCTCCTCCTCCTCCTCCTCCCCTCCTCCTGTCTGGTAACCCTCCTCCTCCTCCTCGTGTCTGGTAACCCTCCTCCTCCTCCTCGTGTCTGGTAACCCTCCTCCTCCTCCTCCTCCTCGTGTCTGGTAACCTTCCTCCTCCTCGTGTCTGGTAACCCTCCTCCTCCTCCTCCTCCTCGTGTCTGGTAACCCCCCCCCCCCCTCCCTCCTCCTCCTCCTCCTCCTCCCTCCTCCTCCTCCTGGCTGGTAACCCCTCCTCCTCCTCCTCCTCGTGTCTGGTAACCCTCCTCCTCCTCCTCCTCCTCGTGTCTGGTAACCTTCCTCCTCCCTCGTGTCTGGTAACCCTCCTCCTCCTCCTCCTCCTTCTCGTGTCTGATAACCCCCCCCCCCCCCCCCCCCTCCTCCTCCTCCTCCTCCTCCTCCTCGTGCCTGGTAACCCTCCTCCTCCTCCTCCTCGTGTCTGGTAACCCTCCTCCTCCTCCTCCTCCTCGTGTCTGGTAACCTTCCTCCTCCTCCTCCTCCTCCTCCTCGTGTCTGGTAACCTTCCTCCTCCTCGTGTCTGGTAACCTTCCTCCTCCTCGTGTCTGGTAACCTTCCTCCTCCTCCTCCTCCTCGGTCTGGTAACCTTCCTCCTCCTCGTGTCTGGTAACCCTCCTCCTCCTCCTCCTCCTCGTGTCTGGTAACCCTCCTCCTCCTCCTCCTCCTCGTGTCTGGTAACCCTCCTCCTCCTCCTCCTCGTGTCCTGGTAACCCTCTTCCTCCTCCTCGTGTCTGGTAACCCTCTTCCTCCTCCTCGTGTCTGGTAACCCTCCTCTCCTCCTCCTCCTCCTCGTGTCTGGTAACCTTCCTCCTCCTCCTCCTCCTCGTGTCTGGTACCCTCCTCCTCCCATGTCTGTAACCCTCCTCCTCCTCCTCCTCCTCATGTCTGGTAACCCTCCTCCTCCTCCTCCTCCTCGTGTCTGGTAACCCTCCTCCTCCTCCTCCTCCTCGTGTCTGGTAACCCTCCTCCTCCTCCTCCTCCTCGTGTCTGGTAACCCTCCTCCTCCTCCTCCTCCTCGTGTCTGGTAACCCTCCTCCTCCTCCTCGTGTCTGGTAACCCTCCCTCCTCCTCGTGTCTGGTAACCCTCCTCCTCCTCCTCCTCCTCGTGTCTGGTAACCCTCCTCCTCCTCCTCCTCGTGTCTGGTAACCCTCCTCCTCCTCCTCCTGAACTGTGATGCTTGCTTCTCTCAGATCTCGCCAGCTGATGGGAGGATCCTCCACTTCGGTCGGGTAGAGAACTCAGAGGTGGAGCAGGTGAAGGGGGTCACCTACAGTCTGGAGAACTTCCTGGGTCCACAGAAGAGGCGAGGCAACGGTAAGACCACGCCCACTCCACCATGACGCATGTGACATCACGGATCCATTAAAAATCTGTGACTCAAACAGTCAGACACAACAGTCTTGACCTGGACCTGGGATTTGTTGGTCTTGACCTGGGACTTATATTTACATTTATTCATTTAGCTGACGCTTTTATCCAAAGCGACTTACATTTGCTCTACATGTCAGAGGTCACACGCCTCTGGAGCAACTAGGGGTTAAGTGTCTTGCTCAGGGACACAATGGCATAGTCTTATCCATTGCGCAATTTCCACCAAGTTGGTCTGGACCTGGGACTTGTTGGTCTGGACCTGGGACTTGTTGGTGTGGGACTTGTTGGTCTGGACCTGGGATTTGTTGGTCTGGACCTGGGACTTGTTGGTCTGGGATGTGTTGGTCTGGACCTGGGACGTGTTGGTCTGGGACTTGTTGGTCTGCACCTGGGACTTGTTGGTTTGGATCTGGGACTTGTTGGTCTGGGACTTGTTGGTTTGGATCTGGGACTTGTTGGTCTGGGACTTGTTGGTTTGGATCTGGGACTTGTTGGTCTGCACCTGGGACTTGTGGGACTTGTTGGTCTTGACCTGGGACTTGTTGGTCTTGGCCTGGGACTTGTTGGTCTTGGCCTGGGACTTGTTGGTTTGGGTCTGGGACTTGTTGGTTTTGATTTGGGACTTGTTGGTCTGGGACTTGTTGGTCTTGACCTGGGACTTGTTGGTTTTGATTTGGGACTTGTTGGTCTGCACCTGCGATTTGGTCTTGACCTGGGACTCGTTGGTCTTGACCTGGGACTTGTTGGTCTGCACCTGGTACTTGTTGGTCTGGACCTGGGATTTGTTGGTTTTGATTTGGGACTTGTTGGTCTGCACCTGGGATTTGGTCTTGACCTGGGACTCGTTGGTCTTGACCTGGGACTTGTTGGTCTGCACCTGGTACTTGTTGGTCTGGACCTGGGATTTGTTGGTTTTGATTTGGGACTTGTTGGTCTGCACCTGGGATTTGGTCTTGACCTGGGACTCGTTGGTCTTGACCTGGGACTTGTTGGTCTGCACCTGGTACTTGTTGGTCTGGACCTGGGATTTGTTGGTTTTGATTTGGGACTTGTTGGTCTGCACCTGGGATTTGGTCTTGACCTGGGACTTGTTGGTCTGCACCTGGTACTTGTTGGTCTGGACCTGGGACTTGTTGGTTTTGATTTGGGACTTGTTGGTCTGGGACTTGTTGGTCTTGACCTGGGACTTGTTGGTTTTGATTTGGGACTTGTTGGTCTGCACCTGCGATTTGGTCTTGACCTGGGACTCGTTGGTCTTGACCTGGGACTTGTTGGTCTGCACCTGGTACTTGTTGGTCTTGACCTGGGACTTGTTGGTTTTGATTTGGGACTTGTTGGTCTGCACCTGGGATTTGGTCTTGACCTGGGACTCGTTGGTCTTGACTTGGGACTTGTTGGTCTTGACCTGGGACTTGTTGGTCTGGGACTTGTTGGTCTTGACCTGGGACTTGTTGAAGATTGATTGTGTCCCTCTTTCTTTAGAGTCCTCGTCGTCCTTCAGGGACCTCCTCCTGTCGTCTCCTGACAACGACCTGTTCCACGTCGTGGTCTACCTGGCTCCAGGAGACTATCACTGTTTCCATTCACCTACAGACTGGAGGGTGGAGCTTCGGCGTCACTTCCCAGGTGAGAGTCTGTTCACCTATTCACCTTTCTGGTGTCTGCGCTCTACCTGCCCTTCATCTCTCTCTCTCGTTAGGCTCGTTAATGTCGGTTAACCCGGGCGTGGCTCGTTTGGTCAAAGAGCTCTTCTGCCTTAACGAGCGTGTGGCGCTCACCGGCCACTGGCAGCACGGCTTCTCTCATTAACAGCAGTCGGAGCCACAAACGTGGGCTCCATCAGGGTTTACTTCGACAGGTGAGTTTGAACCGTTTCTACTTTAATAAAACCTTGTTGTTGTGTATTTTAAAGTATTGCAGTATATCTGTTCTTTTCCTTCAGTCGGCCAATCAGAGGAATTAATGACATAAATATTTGGTATTTAAATATAAATATACCTTTGTGTTTAATATATTTAGTTTCAGCAGTTTTGTGTTTCGTCCTCAGGAGCTTCAGACCAACGCTCCTCGCTACAATAAAGGCTCCTTCGATGACCACAGCTATGTTGCCATCGGCGACCAGGCCTTGAAGGCGTCTAGTGAAGGGGGCGTGGTCTCAGCCGATGGAGGGGGCGTGGTCTTACAGAAGGGGGCCCCCGTGGGGGAGTTTAACCTCGGCTCCACCATTGTTCTGCTGTTCGAAGCTCCTAAAGACTTCACCTTCAACCTGCAGCCAGGACAGCGAATCAGAATGGGAGAAGGGCTCGGTAGCCTCTGATTGGCCAAGCTGCAGACTCAGGGGGAGGGGCCTGGTGACTAGGAACTGCTGGGGACTGATGAATGTCAGACAGATATTAAGACTTTAGGGCATTGTGGGTAATTTTCTCTGTAAAGAAGACGCTGTTATGAACCTGAAGATGTTTTTATGACAAGGACTCAAACTCCCAGAATGCCTTGTGCCAATCTTTTCTCTCTATTTTTTTTTCTATTCTGTCTCAAAGTCGCTCGTCCTGAAACTAAATTGAAATATTCCTTTAAATCAGCGAAAAGAAAACATCAGATCAAATTTAAGTAATATGAACCCAAAAATAATGAAGTCAAACCTTCATATTATTTAACAAACTAACATTAATTCAAACATTCAAATTTACACAAAGTGAAATAAAAAGTTCCTCCGTCCTCTGAAACTGTTTGAAGCTTTGTTGTTTTGATTATTTCTGTTCTGAACCAATCACTGCTGTCACAGTTGTTAGCATCAGCTAGCACACAAATGTGAAGCAGCCACAGGATGTCTGTGATTGGTCACAAGAAAACCGTGACGTTAATAATAATAATTTTGTGTTGTGTGAAACTGCGACCATGCTAAAGAACAGGTGACACGTCTCACCTGAACTCTTATCAGCTTTTGTAAAAAATGTGATGATGAATAAACGTTTCATTCTCAGCAGCGTCGTCTTTGTTCCACTTCTGTATTTACATGTTAGTGCAGTTACTCACAGGCAGCGAGTGCCTGATGAGTACTTGTATCTGGTGAAACCAGATGGTTAATTATGTGGTTAAACTTTTCTTTATGGTCAGAACGTGACAACACTTGATGCCAAACAGTGGATCACTTCACAAATCTGAGGTCTATTTTTTTTACTACAAATATGATTAGTTAATCTTTTTTCAGGCCTCTTTTTTTCAACAAAATACATATTTTGATAGAAATATTAAGTGCTAATTTGTTCGTGATTCAAATGAATTAAAGCAATTATTCATTGATGATATATTGAACATTTATTCTATTGATATTGAGGAAAATTATATTGCGATAATCATCATTGTACTTTTATTGCCCAGCCCTACTTCTTAGTGTTTCACTGTGTAGTATTGATGATGATCAGAGTACTTCCATCACTGATATCTAAAATATTCAAATATATAACACGATGTACAATATTAAACAATAACTGCCAGCAGCTGAAGACAAATCGATCAAAGGTCTGCGTGGTGCCCTACCTGGTGGTCTGCATGGTGCCCTCCATGGTGGTCTGCATGGTGGTCTGCATGGTGCCCTACGTGGTGGCCTGCATGGTGCCCTACGTGGTGGCCTGCATGGTGCCCTATGTGGTGCCCTACGTCGTGGCCTGCATGATGGTCTGCATGGTGCCCTACCTGGTGGTCTGCATGGTGCCCTATGTGGTGCCCTACATGGTGGTCTGCATGGTGCCCTACGTGGTGGCCTGCATGGTGCCCTGCATGGTGGTCTGCATGGTGCCCTACGTGGTGGCCTGCATGGTGCCCTATGTGGTGCCCTACGTCGTGGCCTGCATGATGGTCTGCATGGTGCCCTACCTGGTGGTCTGCATGGTGGCCTGCATGGTGCCCTCCATGGTGGTCTGCATGGTGCCCTACGTGGTGGCCTGCATGGTGCCCTCCATGGTAGCCTGCATGGTGCCCTACCTGGTGGTCTGCATGGTGCCCTCCATGGTGGTCTGCATGGTGCCCTACGTGGTGGCCTGCATGGTGCCCTATGTGGTGCCCTACGTCGTGGCCTGCATGATGGTCTGCATGGTGCCCTACGTGGTGGTCTGCATGGTGGCCTGCATGGTGCCCTACGTCGTGGCCTGCATGGTGCCCTATGTGGTGCCCTACGTCGTGGCCTGCATGGTGGTCTGCATGGTGCCCTGCATGGTGGTCTGCATGGTGGTCTGCATGGTGCCCTACGTGGTGGCCTGCATGGTGCCCTATGTGGTGCCCTACGTCGTGGCCTGCATGGTGGTCTGCATGGTGCCCTACGTCGTGGCCTGCATGGTGGCCTGCATGGTGGTCTGCATGGTGCCCTCCATGGTGGTATGTTTGGTGCCCTACGTGGTGGCCTGCATGGTGGTCTGCATGGTGCCTTACCTGGCGGTCTGCATGGTGCCCTATGTCGTGGCCTGCATGGTGCCCTACATGGTGCCCTACGTCGTGGCCTGCATGGTGGTCTGCATGGTGCCCTACGTTGTTCCCTATGTGGTGGTCTGCTTGGTGGCCTGCATGGTACCCTACGTGGTTCCCTATGTGGTGGTCTGCTTGGTGGCCTGCATGGTGCCCTACGTGGTGCCCTACGTCGTGGCCTGCATGGTGGTCTGCATGGTGCCCTACGTGGTTCCCTACGTGGTGGTCTGCTTGGTGACCTGCATGGTGCCCTATGTGGTGCCCTACCGTGGTGGCCTACAGGTGGTTTGCGAGGTGGTCTGGACCCTGTTCAGTCTAGTTATTTGTTTGTATTCAGTCTGAATATCTTTGACAGAATGTGGAATTAATTCACGTACTTGCTTGTAAATGTGATGAAATGATCAGTCAGGATTTCAGGAACACGTTTATTAGCAGTTTACATCTATCAGAGCAAAAAACCTTCACCAACAGAAAGGAGAACTAAAGACAGCACACTCATTGGTCCGTCCTAGCCCCGCCCCGGGCAGCAGAACCAGCAGCACAACCAGTAGGACGGCGGCGGGCAACAGTTGCCGTAGCGATGGAAACGTGGCTCAGCCAGACCTCCGTGCAACCAGCCGTCATCGGGGACTTCTTTCCCCAACCACAGCTTCCCGTCCTGAGCCGGGTCACTGGGTGAAGCCCCCTCCCTGCGGCCGGAGCTCCAGGAGGACAGGGAGCCTGAGGAGGCGCAGGTCTGCTGGGCCTTCACTCCCAGGAACGAGGCCAAGTCCAGGTCCAGACCTGCTGCTCCTCCTCTGGGCCGAGGCGTGTTCTGTCGACACTGAGGACACGGGATCCACACCTGGGGGGGGGGGCAAACAGGTGAGTGTTTAACTGTAAATGCCATCATCACTTCACCTGTCTGACTCTTCAGCTGCTTTTAGAGCCGCCGCCTGATCGCCGACTAACCGTCCACGAGTCCGTTTCATTGGTCAGTCTGAGAACACTGAAACATTCTACACTGCAAAGACTAAAATCTAAGTAAGATTAATTATCTTAATTGAAGGCAAAACATACTTGTTTTTTGTCTGACAAGACATTTCTTCTTACCAGGCGACTTTCAAGTTTTTTTGTCCTTAAGTAGCGAGTGAAATGTTCTTGTTCTGTTGGCAGATAATTTTGCTCATTTTAAATAATAGAGCTCAGTTTTTGCAGTGCAGGAGCTGCTAGTGACGGGGATCACGGATCTTTCTGCTCCGTTTCTTTCTGAACAGCTCTTCATTTAGTGCCGACACATTCTCACCTCCTCACATATGGACGCTTGGTCAGACCCCTGGCGTTGATGGTTAACGCCGTGGAGCCCTTTAGCCTCTTTTTCCACCTGTAGGGCTCCGCAGTCGAGTTAGCAACAATAAATATGCAATGTCCGGTTAAACTTTCAAAATAAAAGTACTTGTTAACGTTGCCAAATGTCAAATGGTTTGGTGAGGTCTAGGAAAATATCATGGTTTGGGTTAAAAATAACCACGTTACCTACGTCAGATAAATTGCTTAAGTTAAGTAGCATAACTTACATCACAAAATAAAAACATTCAGTGTTGACTTTTTGTTTCACACAGGAAATGAACACCGGTCTCCTAGCTGAAAGTCTGGTTTCTGGCCCACTTGTGTTGACTCACGTTTAATCTCCTACACCTACCTTTAACGTTCAAAAGTGACGCTACAGGGCTTCTCCCAGGGGCTCTACAGTGCGTGACGCCAGGGCGTCTTGACCAGAAACATCCCTACTGATGACATCCTGTACTTGGACTCTTTACAGATACATGCTGTATTTACTCTTAGTAAATTTATCCCGCTGCGCCTCGCCAGCAGGCCGGAACAGGGGTCTCAGGGGCTTGTTGTGCTAGCACAGGGTTTCAGGCCCAGTGGGGAATACTGTTGGAAAGCGCCCTCGGAATGAGCTTGGCGAGTGGGCAGCAGAACCAGGACCGAACACAGCCTCTGAGGCTGGAGGAGGCCAGTTTGAAGACAGGAAGTACAGTATGAGGGCAGCGGCTCCTGCCAGGACTCTGACTCCCGGGACAACGGAGACTCAGCGGGTTCTGACGGGAACAGTGAATAAATGTTGAGCTTCTGGTCGGTGACGGCCGGCGCAGCGTGCTGCTTGTTAAATGTAGAGCTTAAAGGTCATTGTTTTGGTTTTGTGTTTCGAACATAGCTCAGCATTAACGATGTTACTGAATCAAACCATCTGATGCCTCGTAGCAAATATTTCAATCACTGAATCTAACGCCATGTTAGTCTGGTGATGTACCAGGAGAACAACAAGGTGTGTGTTGATGATATCATCAGTCACCTGTTCATTGATGACGTGTCCAGTCTCTTCAGACACGCCTGGCAGAAGGCGTGCCCGCAGTGCAGTCGCCGCGGCAACCGGGTCGCCAGGTCGTAACTGCCAAAGCACACGATGCAGACGAGGTCCTGCCTCCTCAGTGACATCAGCGTGTCCACCGCAACAGAGGAATGAGGAGGGGGGAGGGGCTGACAGGTGACCTCCTCCTCCTCAGCGGCTTCTTCTTTTCTGTCGTCGGACATCGTGTTCTGGTCAACAAGAGAAGAAACATTTTTTATTAATATTAATATGTTCTAATAAAATCTCACGTAACGAGCCACATATAAACACGATTAGTACTGCGAGCAGCCTCGGACTGGAAGTCAGGTGTCCCGCTCACTTGGCTACTATGACGACGACATGACCTTCCCTGTCTGCCTGTGATTATGTCAAGTGGCCACATCACGCAGTGCATTCTGGGGCGGCCCTATATGAGCCGCACGCCTCTGGCTAATTTACATAGTTGAATTTCCTGTATAGACAAAATGCACATAATCTACTGAAGCTGAGCAGTGTCTCCTACACTGTTTCCTACACTGTTTCCTACACTGTTTCCTACAGTGAGCAGTGTTTCCTATAGTGTTTCCTACAGAGTCTCCTTCAGTGTCTCTACAGTGTTTCCTACAGTGTCTCCTACAGTGAGCAGTGTTTCCTACAATGTCTGCTACAGTGAGCAGTGTTTCCTACAGTGAGCAGTGTTTCCTACAATGTCTGCTACAGTGAGCAGTGTTTCCTACAGTGAGCAGTGTTTTCTACAGTGTCTCCTACAGTGAGCAGTGTTTCCTACAGTGAGCAGTGTTTCCTACAGAGTCTCCTTCAGTGTCTCCTACAGTGTTTCCTACAGTGTCTCCTACAGTGAGCAGTGTTTCCTACAATGTCTGCTACAGTGAGCAGTGTTTTCTACAGTGTCTCCTACAGTGTCTCCTACAGTGAGCAGTGTTTCCTACAGTGAGCAGTGTTTTCTACAGTGTCTCCTACAGTGTCTCCTACAGTGTCTCCTACAGTGAGCAGTGTCGTCTACAGTGTTTCCTACAGTGTTTACTACAGTGAGCAATGTTTCCTACAGTGTCTCCTACAGTGTTTCCTACAGTGAGCAGTGTTTTCTACAGTGTTTCCTACAGTGAGCAGTGTTTACTACAGTGTTTACTACAGTGAGCAGTGTTTCCTACAGTGAGCAGTGTTTTCTACAGTGTCTCCTACAGTGTCTCCTACAGTGTCTCCTACAGTGAGCAGTGTTTCCTACAATGTCTTCTACAGTGAGCAGTGTTTCCTACAGGTTTTCCTACAGTGAGCAGTGTTTCCTACAGGTTTTCCTACAGTGAGCAGTGTTTCCTACAGTGTTTTCTACAGTGAGCAGTGTTTCCTACAATGTCTCCTACAGTGAGCAGTGTTTCCTACAGTGTTTCCTACAGTGAGCAGTGTTTCCTGCAGTGTCTCCTACAGTGTCTCCTACAGTGTTTCCTACAGTGAGCAGTGTTTTCTACATGTCTCCTACAGTGAGCAGGTTTCCTACAGTGAGCAGTGTTTCCTACAGTTAGCAGTGTTTCCTACAGTGTTCCTACAGTGTCTCCTACAGTGTTCCTACAGTGAGCAGTGTTTTCTACAGTGTTTCCTACAGTGAGCAGTGTCGTCTACAGTTTTTCCTACAGTGTTTCCTACAGTGAGCAGTGTTTCCTACAGTGAGCAGTGTTTCCTACAGTGTTTCCTACAGTGTTCCTACAGTGTTTCCTACGGAGCAGTGTTTTCTACAGTGTTTCCTCAGTGAGCAGTGTTGTCTACAGTTTTTCCTACAGTGTTCCTACAGTGAGCAGTGTTTTCTACAGTGTTTCCTACAGTGAGCAGTGTCGTCTACAGTTTTTCCTACAGTGTCTCCTACAGTGTTTCCTACAGTGAGCAGTGTTTTCTACAGTGTCTCCTACAGTGAGCAGTGTTTCCTACAGTGAGCAGTGTTTTCTACAGTGTCTCCTACAGTGTCTCCTACAGTAAGCAGTGTCGTCTACAGTGTTTCCTACAGTGAGCAGGTTTCCTACAGTGTTTCCTACAGTGTT
>NW_024044197.1:0-11766 GCF_014851395.1 Micropterus salmoides
AAGGAGGCAGGAGCGAAGGAAAGGAGAAGAGAAGAAGGAAAGGAGGCAGGAGAGAAGGAAAGGAGGAGAGAGAGAAGGAAAGGAGGAGAGAGAGAAGGAAAGGAGGCAGGAGAGAAGGAAAGGAGGAGAGAGAAGGAAAGGAGGCAGGAGCGAAGGAAAGGAGGGGGAGCGAAGGAAAGGAGGCAGGAGAGAAGGAAAGGAGGAGGGAGCGAAGGAAAGGAGGCGGGGAGAAGATTTCATGGTTCCTGGTGACTTATTGATTGATGTCCTTGATCCTGCAGCGTGTTCGGCCTGGTCTCGGTGGGGTCTGTGGACTGTGGCGCCCCCTGGAGGCTGCAGGTGAACTCTGAGCTCAGCTGGTTTCACTTCAGCAGTCCTCTGATGCTGCTGCTGCTCTACAACACGGTGGCCAGTCTGTGGAGGAACCAGGTGACGACATCATGATGACATCACACAATGACATCATACCGCGGCTGTGTCTCAAGATAGATGGATAGAACTTCATTGATCCCCGATGGGAAATTGCGATGTTGCGGCAGCAAAATTGACAGACCAGACATATTTACACAAACTATTGTATAATGTACAAAGTTTCCTTTTCAAAATGTGTTTACAACAGTGCGGCTGTCCTTTATTTTCACGGGTCCTTCAGTCTCGTCTCCGGGCCCAGAGGGGAGTTGTTGTGATGGTAGTGGGTAGGAAGGACTTCCTGTAACGGTGCTTGTAGGAGTCTCCAGCTGAATGCGCTCTGCTGCCCGACCGGCAGGTTGTGCAGCGGGTGTGAAGTGTTGTGGAAGATTCTTCTCTCCACAACCAAGTCCAGGGGCCCCGGAGCAGAGCCCAGCAGAGAACCAGCCGCCTTATTAGCTTGTTCAGTCTCTTGCTTGTCACTGGCTCCGATGCTGCTACCCCAGCAGGTGGCTGCAAAGAAAACTGCGCTTTCGACAACCGACTGATACTGAGACATATACAACATCCTGCTGCATACATTAAAGGACCTGAGCTTCCTCAAAGAGAGTCTGCTCTGGCCCAAGTCAGGGGGCGAAACTATGGGCTACTTTTGCAAAAGTCTACACACTAACCACAAAACCTTACACCACAAAAGAAAACATCACCCATCTCCAGCAAAACTGTTCTAAAACTTGTTTTTTCCAAGAATAAAGTTCACACAAACATCTCTGAATAAAAACCCTGTGTAGGCCAGAGCAGTGCAATGAGGTTTTTTCATGGATTTCAGTAAAACTCAAACACACATGTGGAAGTATGGATGTGTATTTACACAATCTGAGCTTATGCTGAAAGGGACGACGGCTTCATCAGGTACAGAGAGGCTCACTGATGATGTTGTGGAACATTGTGTTCCTGTTCTGGTCCTCTACTTCTGGCCCTGTAGTTTTGGTCCTGTAATTCTGGTCCTGTATTATTGTTGTTTTGGTCCTGTAGTTCTGGTCCTGTATTCCTGTAGTTCTGGTCCTGTATTCCTGTACTTCTGGTCATGTAGTTCTGGTCCTTCATTCCTTTAGTTCTGGTCATGTAGTTCAGGTCCTGTATTCCTGTAGTTTTAGTCCTGTAGTTCTAGTCCTGTATTCCTGTAGTTCAGGTCCTGTATTCCTGTACTTCTGGTCCTGTATTCCTGTACTTCTGGTCCTGTATTTCTGGTCCTTCATTCCTTTAGTTCTGGTCATGTAGTTCAGGTCCTGTATTCCTGTAGTTTTAGTCCTGTAGTTCTAGTCCTTTATTCCTGTAGTTCTGGTTCTGTAGTTCTGGCACTTTAGTTCTGTAGTTTTGGTCCTATAGTTCTGTTCCTATACATATGGCCCTGTAGTTCTGTAGTTCTGGTCATGTAGTTCTGGCCCTGTAGTTTTGGTCCTGTAGTTGTGGTCCTGTATTCCTGTTGTTGTGGTCCTGTATTCCTGTAGTTCTGGTTCTGTAGTTCTGGCACTTTAGTTCTGTAGTTTTGGTCCTATAGTTCTGTTCCTATACTTATGGCCCTGCAGTTCTGTAGTTCTGGTCATGTAGTTCTGGCCCTGTAGTTTTGGTCCCGTAGTTGTGGTCCTGTATTCCTGTAGTTGTGGTCCTGTATTCCTGTAGTTCTGGTTCTGTAGTTCTGGTCCTTTATTCCTGTAGTTCTGGTCATGTAGTTCTGGTTCTGTAGTTCTGGCACTTTAGTTCTGTAGTTTTGGTCCTATAGTTCTGTTCCTGTACTTATGGCCCTCGAGTCCTGTAGTTATGGTCCTATAGTTCTGTTCCTGTACTTATGGCCCTCTAGTTCTGTAGTTTTGGTCCTATAGTTCTGTTCCTGTACTTATGGCCCTCTAGTTCTGTAGTTTTGGTCCTATAGTTCTGTTCCTGTACTTATGGCCCTCTAGTTCTGTAGTTTTGCTCCTATAGTTCTGTTCCTGTACTTATGGCCCTCTAGTTTTGTAGTTTTGCTCCTATAGTTCTGTTCCTGCACTTATGGCCCTCTAGTTCTGTAGTTTTGCTCCTATAGTTCTGTTCCTGTACTTATGGCCCTCTAGTTCTGTAGTTTTGCTCCTATAGTTCTGTTCCTGTACTTATGGCCCTCTAGTTCTGTAGTTTTGGTCCTGTAATTCTGGTCCTGTATTCCTGAAGTTTTGGTCCTGTATTCCTGTAGTTCTGGTCATGTAGTTCTGGTCCTGTATTCCTGTAGTTCTGGTCCGGGCCGCTCAGAGGACTACATGTATACGTGTTCTCTGTTAAGTACAACATGGATCTGCGCCATCGTTGAGTGCGGCAGCTGAGCTAGCAGCTAGCCTCAGTTAGCATCACTAACATAATCGAATCCGTTCTTGTAACGGAAGTGTTTGCTCTTAAGGCTCCTCGGTTTGTAGACATTTGTATCGTTACCTGTTCGTGGAGCTGAATCTCAGGACTTCGGTAGGTTAGGAGAAGACATTTTCTGGCGTCTCCAATTGAGACATCATGTCATTGAGACACATGATGTCATCTGGTGATGATGTCACAGCGTTACTTGCTGATGACACTGCATGATGTCATGAACAGAAAAGAAGGACACCGGAGGGTTTAGAAGGACACCGGAGGGTTTAGAAGGACATCGGGAGGGTTAGAAGGACGCAAGGAGGGTTAGAGGGACACAAAGAGGGTTAGAAGGACGCAAGGATGGTTAGAAGGACACCAGGAGGGTTGGAGGGACACAAGGAGGGCTAGAAGGATGCAAGGAGAGTTAGAAGGACGCAAGGAGGGTTAGAGGGACACAAAGAGGGTTAGAAGGACGCAAGGAGGGTTAGAGGGACGCAAGGAGGGTTAGAGGGACACAAGAGGGTTAGAAAGACGCAAGGAGGGTTAGAGGGACGCAAAGAGGGTTAGAAGGACGCAAGGAGGGTTAGAAGGACGCAAGGAGGGTTAGAAGGACGCAAGGAGGGTTAGAGGGACGCAAAGAGGGTTAGAAGGACGCAAGGAGGGTTAGAAGGACATCAGGAGGGTTAGAAGGACGCAAGGAGGGTTAGAGGGACACAAAAGAGTTAGAAGGACGCAAGGATGGTTAGAAGGACACCAGGAGGGTTGGAGGGACACAAGGAGGGCTAGAAGGACGCAAGGAGAGTTAGAAGGACGCAAGGAGGGTTAGAGGGACACAAAGAGGGTTAGAAGGACGCAAGGAGGGTTAGAAGGACACCAGGAGGGTAAGAGGGACACAAAGAGGGTTAGAAGGACGCAAGGATGGTTAGAAGGACACCAGGAGGGTTGGAGGGACACCAGGAGGGCTAGAAGGATGCAAGGAGGGTTAGAAGGACACAAGAAGGGTTGGAAGGACACCAGGAGGGTTAGATGGACACCAGGAGGGCTAGAAGGACACAGACCTATTATATTGTGTTTGCAATGATGTTTTCCAGATGAGGAGAGTTCCTCAGTTCCTATTGACTGACGAGTTTAACATGTTTCTTCAGCTGATAGACGGTGACGGGGGGCGGGGTGCAGAGACTCCAGAGTCAGAGGTCAGAAGGAGCTGTGACATCATCACTGCCACCAGCAACCTGAGTGATGAGGTCAGCAGTGACATCACAGCGGAGAGGCGGAGAGAGCTATGGAGGAGAGCTCATGATGGGCTCGAGGGCAGAGAGGTAGGGAAACATATTTCACTTGGCTCGTGTTTCAGTGAAGGACTCTGAGGCTGTGCTGTGGTCAGTAAACCTGTCTGTCTCTGTCTGTCAGGCGCAGGAGTCATTAGCCAATGACAGTCCCTCTGACTCTTTTGCTCCACCCACCCAGAGTACAGCCCTGGGATTGGATGTTTCCTCCGCGCTTCACTATCCTCTCAGCCAGTCAGGTGAGTCTGTGGTTTCAGTCAGAATGACCCAACGAGGCGACGCTCCTCCTGGTTTATCAGGATACTTTAGTATCCCAGCGTTCATTTCACACCAGCAGAGACCTGGGTTAGGGGTTAGGTAGAAACTGCTCAGCACGACACCGTCCACGAGGACCTCCTCATCCAGCAGTGCAGGAAGAAGACCGGCCCCAGGAAACCTGTTCACCGACTGCAACTCAGTTTTCTGCTGAACCACGGTTTTAATGGCTGATAATGTCACAGGTCAGTCAGGTACAGGTGTGTTGATGATGATGTCACAGTCAGGTACAGGTGTGTTGATGATGATGTCACAGTCAGGTACAGGTGTGTTGATGATGATGTCACAGTCAGGTACAGGTGTGTTGATGATGATGCCACAGTCAGGTACAGGTGTGTTGATGATGATGTCACAGTCAGGTACAGGTGTGTTGATGATGATGTCACAGTCAGGTACAGGTGTGTTGATGATGATGTCACAGTCAGGTACAGGTGTGTTGATGATGATGTCACAGTCAGGTACAGGTGTGTTGATGATGATGTCACAGTCAGGTACAGGTGGGTTGATGATGCCACAGTCAGGTACAGGTGTGTTGATGATGATGTCACAGTCAGGTACAGGTGTGTTGATGATGATGTCACAGTCAGGTACAGGT
Organism: Micropterus salmoides; assembly: GCF_014851395.1. Classification (NCBI taxonomy): domain Eukaryota; kingdom Metazoa; phylum Chordata; class Actinopteri; order Centrarchiformes; family Centrarchidae; genus Micropterus; species Micropterus salmoides. Next base: position 4,978 of record NW_024044197.1, read on the forward strand.
GTGTTGATGATGATGTCACAGTCAGGTACAGGTGTGTTGATGATGATGTCACAGTCAGGTACAGGTGTGTTGATGATGATGCCACAGTCAGGTACAGGTGTGTTGATGATGATGCCACAGTCAGGTACAGGTGTGTTGATGATGATGCCACAGTCAGGTACAGGTGTGTTGATGATGATGCCACAGTCAGGTACAGGTGTGTTGATGATGATGTCACAGTCAGGTACAGGTGGGTTGATGATGTCACAGTCAGGTACAGGTGTGTTGATGATGTCACAGTCAGGTACAGGTGTGTTGATGATGATGCCACAGTCAGGTACAGGTGTGTTGATGATGATGCCACAGTCAGGTACAGGTGTGTTGATGATGATGTCACAGTCAGGTACAGGTGTGTTGATGATGATGCCACAGTCAGGTACAGGTGTGTTGATGATGATGCCACAGTCAGGTACAGGTGTGTTGATGATGTCACAGTCAGGTACAGGTGTGTTGATGATGATGCCACAGTCAGGTACAGGTGTGACTGTGAGTTGATGATGTCACAGTCAGGTACAGGTGTGTTGATGATGATGCCACAGTCAGGTACAGGTGTGTTGATGATGATGTCACAGTCAGGTACAGGTGACTGTGAGTTGATGATGTCACAGTCAGGTACAGGTGTGTTGATGATGATGCCACAGTCAGGTACAGGTGGGTTGATGATGTCACAGTCAGGTACAGGTGTGTTGATGATGATGTCACAGTCAGGTACAGGTGTGTTGATGATGATGTCACAGTCAGGTACAGGTGTGTTGATGATGATGTCACAGTCAGGTACAGGTGTGTTGATGATGATGTCACAGTCAGGTACAGGTGTGTTGATGATGATGTCACAGTCAGGTACAGGTGTGTTGATGATGATGCCACAGTCAGGTACAGGTGTGTTGATGATGATGCCACAGTCAGGTACAGGTGTGTTGATGATGATGTCACAGTCAGGTACAGGTGTGTTGATGATGTCACAGTCAGGTACAGGTGGGTTGATGATGATGCCACAGTCAGGTACAGGTGTGTTGATGATGATGCCACAGTCAGGTACAGGTGTGTTGATGATGATGTCACAGTCAGGTACAGGTGTGTTGATGATGATGTCACAGTCAGGTACAGGTGTGTTGATGATGATGTCACAGTCAGGTACAGGTGGGTTGATGATGATGCCACAGTCAGGTACAGGTGGGTTGATGATGATGTCACAGTCAGGTACAGGTGTGTTGATGATGATGTCACAGTCAGGTACAGGTGTGTTGATGATGATGCCACAGTCAGGTACAGGTGTGTTGATGATGATGCCACAGTCAGGTACAGGTGTGTTGATGATGATGTCACAGTCAGGTACAGGTGTGTTGATGATGATGTCACAGTCAGGTACAGGTGTGTTGATGATGATGCCACAGTCAGGTACAGGTGTGTTGATGATGATGCCACAGTCAGGTACAGGTGTGACTGTGAGTTGATGATGCCACAGTCAGGTACAGGTGTGACTGTGAGTTGATGATGCCACAGTCAGGTACAGGTGTGTTGATGATGATGCCACAGTCAGGTACAGGTGTGTTGATGATGATGCCACAGTCAGGTACAGGTGTGTTGATGATGATGCCACAGTCAGGTACAGGTGTGTTGATGATGATGTCACAGTCAGGTACAGGTGGGTTGATGATGATGTCACAGTCAGGTACAGGTGTGTTGATGATGATGCCACAGTCAGGTACAGGTGTGTTGATGATGATGCCACAGTCAGGTACAGGTGTGTTGATGATGATGTCACAGTCAGGTACAGGTGTGTTGATGATGATGTCACAGTCAGGTACAGGTGGGTTGATGATGATGTCACAGTCAGGTACAGGTGTGTTGATGATGATGCCACAGTCAGGTACAGGTGTGTTGATGATGATGCCACAGTCAGGTACAGGTGTGTTGATGATGATGCCACAGTCAGGTACAGGTGTGTTGATGATGATGTCACAGTCAGGTACAGGTGTGTTGATGATGATGTCACAGTCAGGTACAGGTGTGTTGATGATGATGCCACAGTCAGGTACAGGTGTGTTGATGATGATGTCACAGTCAGGTACAGGTGTGTTGATGATGATGTCACAGTCAGGTACAGGTGTGTTGATGATGATGCCACAGTCAGGTACAGGTGTGTTGATGATGATGCCACAGTCAGGTACAGGTGTGTTGATGATGATGTCACAGTCAGGTACAGGTGGTTGATGATGATGCCACAGTCAGGTACAGGTGTGTTGATGATGATGTCACAGTCAGGTACAGGTGTGTTGATGATGATGTCACAGTCAGGTACAGGTGTGTTGATGATGATGCCACAGTCAGGTACAGGTGTGTTGATGATGATGCCACAGTCAGGTACAGGTGTGTTGATGATGATGTCACAGTCAGGTACAGGTGTGTTGATGATGATGTCACAGTCAGGTACAGGTGGGTTGATGATGATGTCACAGTCAGGTACAGGTGTGTTGAAGCTGACCTCATGGCTGTCACTGCTGTGACCCTGGTTCTCTTCTGTTCTGTGTTTGATGGTGCAGACACGCTGGAGACGTGTGTTTTTGAAGGAGACGGATGGGAGGAGGAGGATGAAGATGAGGTGAGGAGGAGCGAGGTGGGAGTCGGCGCGGTCTCCATGGCTTTCGGCTTCCTCCTCAAGCAGAGTTACATCTGTGCTCTGATGGCCATGATGGCCTGGTCCATCACGTACGTGTCCTGGCTGACGTGCGTCCTGCTGCTGTGGTCATGTGTCCTGTGGATGATGAGAGAGCGCCGCCGCTACACGCTGATGTCATCCCCCTGGCTGGTGGCCTACGGCAACCTGCTGGTCATCCTGCAGTATGTCTACAGCTTCCCCTCCGTTCAGGAAGTCCCGGGACTGTTCCCGAGAAAAGAGGATCCCTGCAGAGAGCTCGCTTCAAAGGTACTACTGCCGCTACTACTACTACTGTTACCACTACTAATACTACTGCTGCTACTACTACTGTTACTACTGTTACCACCACCACTACTATTGTTACCACTACTACTACTACTACTGCTGCTACTACTACTACTGTTACCACTACTACTACTACTACTGCTGCTACTACTACTACTGTTACCACTACTACTACTACTACTGCCGCTACTACTACTACTGTTACCACTACTACTACTACTACTGCTGCTACTACTACTGTTACTACTGTTACCACCACCACTACTATTGTTACCACTACTACTACTACTACTGCTGCTACTACTACTGTTACCACTACTACTACTACTGTTACCGCCACCACTACTACTGCTGCTACTACTACTGTTACTACTGTTACCACCACCACTACCATTGTTACCACTACTACTACTACTACTGCTGCTACTACTACTATTACTACTGTTACCACTACTACTACTACTACTGTTACTACTGTTACCACTACTACTACTACTACTACTGTTACCACTACTACTACTACTGTTACTACTGTTACCACTACTACTACTACTGTTACCGCCACCACTACTACTGCTGCTACTACTGCTGCTACTACTGTTACTACTATTACTATTACTACTGTTACCACTACTACTACTACTACTGCTGCTACTACTACTGTTACTACTGTTACCACTACTACTACTACTGTTACCGCCACCACTAGTACTGCTGCTACTACTGTTACTACTACTACTGTTACTACTACTACTATTACTACTGTTACCACTACTACTAATACTGTTACTACTGTTACCACTACTAGTACTACTGTTACCGCCACCACTACTACTACTGCTACTACTACTGTTACTACTGTTACCACCACCACTACCATTGTTACCACTACTACTACTACTACTGCTGCTACTACTGCTGCTACTACTGTTACTACTATTACTATTACTACTGTTACCACTACTACTACTACTACTGCTGCTACTACTACTATTACTACTGTTACCACTACTACTACTACTGTTACCGCCACCACTACTACTGCTGCTACTACTGTTACTACTACTACTGTTACTAATACTACTATTACTACTGTTACCACTACTACTACTACTGTTACTACTGTTACCACTACTACTACTACTGTTACCGCCACCACTACTACTGCTGCTACTACTGCTGCTACTACTACTATTACTACTGTTACCACTACTACTACTACTGCTGCTGCTACTACTACTATTACTACTGTTACCACTACTACTACTACTGTTACCGCCACTACTACTACTGCTGCTACTACTGCTGCTACTACTACTATTACTACTGTTACCACTACTACTACTACTTTTACCGCCACCACTACTACTGTTACCACCACCACTACTACTGCTGCTACTCCTACTACTACTATTGTTACTACCACTACTACTACTACTGTTACCACCACTACTACTGCTGCTACTCCTACTACTGTTACTATTACTACTACTACTACTGTTACCCCCACTACTACTACTACTGTTACCACCACCACTACTACTACTGTTACCACCACCACTACTACTACTACTGTTACCGCCACCACTACTACTGCTGCTACTCCTACTACTGTTACTATTACTACTATTACTACTGTTACCACCACCACTACTACTACTGTTACCACCATCACCACTACTACTACTGTTACCACCATCACCACTACTATTACTGTTACCACCATCACCACTACTAGTACTGTTACCACCACTACTACTACTGCTGCTACTCCTACTACTGTTACTATTACTACTATTACTACTGTTACCACCACCACTACTACTACTGTTACCACCATCACCACTACTATTACTGTTACCACCATCACCACTACTACTACTGTTACCACCACTACTACTACTGCTGCTACTCCTACTACTGTTACTATTACTACTATTACTACTGTTACCACCACCACTACTACTACTGTTACCACCATCACCACTACTACTACTGTTACCACCACTACTACTACTGTTACCGCCACCACTACTACTGCTGCTACTCCTACTACTACTACTGTTACTATTACTACTGTTACTACTGTTACCACTACTACTGCTACTACTACTACTGCTGCTACTACTACTACTGCTGCTACTCCTACTACTACTACTGTTACTATTACTACTGTTACTACTGTTACCGCCACCACTACTACTGCTGCTACTCCTACTACTACTACTGTTAGTATTACTACTATTACTACTGTTACCACCACCACTACTACTACTACTGTTACCGCCACCACTACTACTGCTGCTACTCCTACTACTACTACTGTTACTATTACTACTGTTACTACTGTTACCACTACTACTACTGCTGCTACTCCTACTACTGCTGCTACTACTACTATTACTACTGTTACCACTACTACTACTACTACTGTTACTACTGTTACCACTACTACTACTACTGCTGCTACTACTACTATTACTACTGTTACCACTACTACTACTACTGTTACTACTGTTACCACTACTACTACTACTGTTACCGCCACCACTACTACTGCTGCTACTACTGCTGCTACTACTGTTACTACTATTACTATTACTACTGTTACCACTACTACTACTACTACTGCTGCTACTACTACTGTTACTACTGTTACCACTACTACTACTGTTACCGCCACCACTACTACTGCTGCTACTACTGTTACTACTACTACTGTTACTAATACTACTATTACTACTGTTACCACTACTACTACTACTGTTACTACTGTTCCACTACTACTACTACTGTTACCGCCACCACTACTACTGCTGCTACTACTGCTGCTACTACTGCTATTACTACTGTTACCACTACTACTACTACTACTGCTGCTGCTACTACTACTATTACTACTGTTACCTACTACTACTACTGTTACCGCCACCACTACTACAGCTGCTACTACTACTGTTACTACTGTTACCACCACCACTACCATTGTTACCACTACTACTACTACTACGCCGCTACTACTACCATTGTTACCACTACTACTACTACTACTGCCGCTACTATTACTACTGTTACCACCACCACTACTACTGCTGCTACTCCTACTACTACTATTGTTACTATTACTACTGTTACCACCACCACTACTACTGCTGCTACTCCTACTACTACTATTGTTACTATTACTACTATTACTACTGTTACCACCACCACTACTACTGCTGCTAATCCTACTACTACTGTTGTTACTATTACTACTGTTACCACCACACACTACTGCTGCTACTCCTACTACTACTATTGTACTATTACTACTGTTACCACCACCACTACTACTGCTGCTACTCCTACTACTACTATGTTACTATTACTACTATTACTACTGTTACCACCACCACTACTACTGCTGCTACTCCTACTACTACTATTGTTACTATTACTACTATTACTGTTACCACCACCACTACTACTGCTGCTACTCCTACTACTACTATTGTTACTATTACTACTATTACTACTGTTACCACCATACTACTGTTACCCACCACCACAACTACTGCTGCTACTCCTACTACTACTATTACTACTATTACACTGTTACCACCACCACTACTACTGCTGCTACTCCTACTACTACTATTTTTACTATTACTACTATTACTACTGTTACCACCACTACTACTGTTACCACCACCACAACTACTGCTGCTACTCCTACTACTACTATTGTTACTATTACTACTGTTACCCACCACCACTACTACTGCTGCTACTCCTACTACTACTATTGTTACTATTACTACTAT
>NW_024044198.1:0-11283 GCF_014851395.1 Micropterus salmoides
ACACAGATCAGTCACAGGACAGAGTGTTTCACCACATCTCACCTTTACAACAAAAAATACCAATTTCATACAGCCATATTTAACTGAACAGGACTCATTTAGAGATTTCTACATGAATGCCTCTAAAAGGTAGAAGCAGGCTGTTTTAGCCTGTACACACTGAGTTGATGGCTTCCAGTGACTGTTGTACTTTGGAGTCAAATTTAACTCACTTTCTGTTGTTTTACACAGATCAGTCCAGGACAGAGTGTTTCACCACATCTCACCTTTACAACAAACAATACCAATTTCATACAGCCATATTTCACTGAACAGGACTCATTTAGAGATTTCTACATGAATGCCTCTAAAAGGTAGAAGCAGGCTGTTTTAGTCTGTACACACTGAGTTGATGGCTTCCAGTGACCTGTTGTACTTTGGAGTCAAATTTAACTCACTTTCTGTTGTTTTACACAGATCAGTCACAGGACAGAGTGTTTCACCAGATTTCTTCTTTACAACAAAAAATACCAATTGATACACCCATATTTCACTGAACAGGACTCTCTTGCTTCTCAAGCCTAAGCGAGTGTATAAAGCTCCTTTTGTGGACTTTATGAGCTAACAGCCACCTAATAAGTTCTAAATGGAGTTTTAATACCAAAATACAACTGTATGATGGGTGTGGGACGCTGATTTGAGCTGTTGTGATTTGGGGCCCCTATGTGGCCCCTGAAAGAAACTAGCTTGGGAAAGGCGGCAGAAGGGTGAGATTCAAGATTCTTGATGGTGTTGTCTCTGTGAGTCTTCTGGGTAAGTTTGAAGCCATTTTTTGCTCAACTCAGAGATTTCTACATGATGGTCTGTAAAAGGTAGAAGCAGGCTGTTTTAGTCTGTACACACTGAGTTGATGGCTTCCAGTGACCTGTTGTACTTTGGAGTCAAATTTAACTCACTTTCTGTTGTTTTACACAGATCAGTCACAGGACAGAGTGTTTCACCACATCTCACCTTACAACAAAAAATACCAATTTCATACAGCCATATTTAACTGAACAGGACTCATTTAGAGATTTCTACATGAATGCCTCTAAAAGGTAGAAGCAGGCTGTTTTAGCCTGTACACTGAGTTGATGGCTTCCAGTGACCTGTTGTACTTTGGAGTCAAATTTAACTCACTTTCTGTTGTTTTACACAGATCAGTCACAGGGCAGAGTGTTTCACCAGATTTCTTCTTTACAACAAAAAATACCAATTTGATACACCCATATTTCACTGAACAGGACTCTCTTGCTTCTCAAGCCTAAGCGAGTGTATAAAGCTCCTTTTGTGGACTGTATGAGCTAACAGCCACCTAATAAGTTCTAAATGGAGTTTTAAAACCAAAATACAACTGTATGATGGGAGTGGGACGCTGATTTGAGCTGTTGTGATTTAGGGCCCCTATGTGGCCCCTGAAAGAAACTAGCTTGGGAAAGGCGGCAGAAGGGTGAGATTTAAGATTCTTGATGGTGTTGTCTCTGTGAGTCTTCTGGGTAAGTTTGAAGCCATTTGGAGCTCAACTCAGAGATTTCTACATGAAAGTCTCTAAAAGGTAGAAGCAGGCTGTTTTAGCCTGTACACACTGAGTTGATGGCTTCCAGTGACCTGTTGTACTTTGTAGTCAAATTTAACTCACTTTCTGTTGTTTTACACAGATCAGTCACAGGACAGAGTGTTTCACCAGATTTCACCTACACAACAAACAACACCAATTTCATACAGCCATATTTCACTGAACAGGACTCATGTAGAGATTTCTACATGAAAGCCTCTAAAAGGTAGAAGCAGGCTGTTTTAGTCTGTACACACTGAGTTGATGGCTTCCAGTGACCTGTTGTACTTTGGAGTCAAATTTAACTCACTTTCTGTTGTTTTACACAGATCAGTCACAGGACAGAGTGTTTCACCACATCTCACCTTTACAACAAAAAATACCAATTTGATACAGCCATATTTAACTGAACAGGACTCATTTAGAGATTTCTACATGAATGCCTCTAAAAGGTAGAAGCAGGCTGTTTTAGCCTGTACACACTGAGTTGATGGCTTCCAGTGACCTGTTGTACTTTGGAGTCAAATTTAACTCACTTTCTGTTGTTTTACACAGATCAGTCACAGGACAGAGTGTTTCACCACATCTCACCTTTACAACAAAAAATACCAATTTCATACAGCCATATTTCACTGAACAGGACTCATTTAGAGATTTCTACATGAAAGTCTCTAAAAGGTAGAAGCAGGCTGTTTTAGTCTGTACACACTGAGTTGATGGCTTCCAGTGACCTGTTGTACTTTGGAGTCAAATTTAACTCACTTTCTGTTGTTTTACACAGATCAGTCACAGGACAGAGTGTTTCACCAGATTTCACCTACACAACAAACAACACCAATTTCATACACCCATATTTCACTGAACAGGACTCGCTTGCTTCTCAAGACTAAGCGAGTGTATAAAGCTCCTTTTGTGGACTTTATGAGCTAACAGCCACCTAATAAGTTCTAAATGGAGTTTTAATACCAAAAAACAACTGTATGATGGGTGTGGGACGCTGATTTGAGCTGTTGTGATTTGGGGCCCCTATGTGGCCCCTGAAAGAAACTAGCTTGGGAAAGGCGGCAGAAGGGTGAGATTCAAGATTCTTGATGGTGTTGTCTCTGTGAGTCTTCTGGGTAAGTTTGAAGCCATTTTTTGCTCAACTCAGAGATTTCTACATGAAAGTCTCTAAAAGGTAGAAGCAGGCTGTTTTAGTCTGTACACACTGAGTTGATGGCTTCCAGTGACCTGTTGTACTTTGGAGTCAAATTTAACTCACTTTCTGTTGTTTTACACAGATCAGTCACAGGACAGAGTGTTTCACCACATCTCACCTTTACAACAAAGAATACCAATTTCATACAGCCATATTTAACTGAACAGGACTCATTTAGAGATTTCTACATGAATGCCTCTAAAAGGTAGAAGCAGGCTGTTTTAGCCTGTACACACTGAGTTGATGGCTTCCAGTGACCTGTTGTACTTTGGAGTCAAATTTAACTCACTTTCTGTTGTTTTACACAGATCAGTCACAGGGCAGAGTGTTTCACCAGATTTCTTCTTTACAACAAAAAATACCAATTTGATACACCCATATTTCACTGAACAGGACTCTCTTGCTTCTCAAGCCTAAGCGAGTGTATAAAGCTCCTTTTGTGGACTGTATGAGCTAACAGCCACCTAATAAGTTCTAAATGGAGTTTTAAAACCAAAATACAACTGTATGATGGGAGTGGGACGCTGATTTGAGCTGTTGTGATTTAGGGCCCCTATGTGGCCCCTGAAAGAAACTAGCTTGGGAAAGGCGGCAGAAGGGTGAGATTCAAGATTCTTGATGGTGTTGTCTCTGTGAGTCTTCTGGGTAAGTTTGAAGCCATTTGGAGCTCAACTCAGAGATTTCTACATGAAAGTCTCTAAAAGGTAGAAGCAGGCTGTTTTAGTCTGTACACACTGAGTTGATGGCTTCCAGTGACCTGTTGTACTTTGGAGTCAAATTTAACTCACTTTCTGTTGTTTTACACAGATCAGTCACAGGACAGAGTTTTTCACCACATCTCACCTTTACAACAAACAATACCAATTTCATACAGCCATATTTCACTGAACAGGACTCATGTAGAGATTTCTACATTAATGCCTCTAAAAGGTAGAAGCAGGCTGTTTTAGCCTGTACACACTGAGTTGATGGCTTCCAGTGACCTGTTGTACTTTGGAGTCAAATTTAACTCACTTTCTGTTGTTTTACACAGATCAGTCACAGGACAGAGTGTTTCACCAGATTTCACCTACACAACAAACAACACCAATTTCATACACCCATATTTCACTGAACAGGACTCGCTTGCTTCTCAAGCCTAAGCGAGTGTATAAAGCTCCTTTTGTGGACTTTATGAGCTAACAGCCACCTAAATGGAGTTTTAATACCAAAATACAACTGTATGATGGGTGTGGGACGCTGATTTGAGCTGTTGTGATTTGGGGCCCCTATGTGGCCCCTGAAAGAAACTAGCTTGGGAAAGGCGGCAGAAGGGTGAGATTCAAGATTCTTGATGGTGTTGTCTCTGTGAGTCTTCTGGGTAAGTTTGAAGCCATTTTTTGCTCAACTCAGAGATTTCTACATGAAAGTCTGTAAAAGGTAGAAGCAGGCTGTTTTAGTCTGTACACACTGAGTTGATGGCTTCCAGTGACCTGTTGTACTTTGGAGTCAAATTTAACTCACTTTCTGTTGTTTTACACAGATCAGTCACAGGACAGAGTGTTTCACCATCTCACCTTTACAACAAAAATACCAATTTCATACAGCCTATTTAACTGAACAGGACTCATTTAGAGATTTCTACATGAATGCCTCTAAAAGGTAGAAGCAGGCTGTTTTAGCCTGTACACACTGAGTTGATGGCTTCCAGTGACCTGTTGTACTTTGGAGTCAAATTTAACTCACTTTCTGTTGTTTTACACAGATCAGTCACAGGGCAGAGTGTTTCACCAGATTTCTTCTTTACAACAAAAAATACCAATTTGATACACCCATATTTCACTGAACAGGACTCTCTTGCTTCTCAAGCCTAAGCGAGTGTATAAAGCTCCTTTGTGGACTGTATGAGCTAACAGCCACCTAATAAGTTCTAAATGGAGTTTTAAAACCAAAATACAACTGTATGATGGGAGTGGGACGCTGATTTGAGCTGTTGTGATTTAGGGCCCCTATGTGGCCCCTGAAAGAAACTAGCTTGGGAAGGCGGCAGAAGGGTGAGATTCAAGATTCTTGATGGTGTTGTCTCTGTGAGTCTTCTGGGTAAGTTTGAAGCCATTTTTTGCTCAACTCAGAGATTTCTACATGAAAGTCTCTAAAAGGTAGAAGCAGGCTGTTTTAGTCTGTACACACTGAGTTGATGGCTTCCAGTGACCTGTTGTACTTTGGAGTCAAATTTAACTCACTTCTGTTGTTTTACACAGATCAGTCACAGGACAGAGTGTTTCACCACATCTCACCTTTACAACAAACAATACCAATTTCATACAGCCATATTTCACTGAACAGGACTCATTTAGAGATTTCTACATTAATGCCTCTAAAAGGTAGAAGCAGGCTGTTTTAGCCTGTACACACTGAGTTGATGGCTTCCAGTGACCTGTTGTACTTTGGAGTCAAATTAACTCACTTTCTGTTGTTTTACACAGATCAGTCACAGGACAGAGTGTTTCACCAGATTTCACCTACACAACAAACAACACCAATTTCATACACCCATATTCACTGAACAGGACTCGCTTTCTTCTCAAGCCTAAGCGAGTGTATAAAGCTCCTTTTGTGGACTTTATGAGCTAACAGCCACCTAATAAGTTCTAAATGGAGTTTTAATACCAAAAACAACTGTATGATGGGTGTGGGACGCTGATTTGAGCTGTTGTGATTTGGGGCCCCTATGTGGCCCCTGAAAGAAATTAGCTTGGGAAAAGCGGCAGAAGGGTGAGATTCAAGATTCTTGATGGTGTTGTCTCTGTGAGTCTTCTGGGTAAGTTTGAAGCCATTTTTTGCTCAACTCAGAGATTTCTACATGAAAGTCTCTAAAAGGTAGAAGCAGGCTGTTTTAGTCTGTACACACTGAGTTGATGGCTTCCAGTGACCTGTTGTACTTTGGAGTCAAATTTAACTCACTTTCTGTTGTTTTACACAGATCAGTCACAGGACAGAGTGTTTCACCACATCTCACCTTTACAACAAACAATACCAATTTCATACAGCCATATTTCACTGAACAGGACTCATTTAGAGATTTCTACATGAATGCCTCTAAAAGGTAGAAGCAGGCTGTTTTAGCCTGTCACACTGAGTTGATGGCTTCCAGTGACCTGTTGTACTTTGGAGTCAAATTAACTCACTTTCTGTTGTTTTACACAGATCAGTCACAGGGCAGAGTGTTTCACCAGATTTCTTCTTTACAACAAAAAATACCAATTTGATACACCCATATTTCACTGAACAGGACTCTCTTGCTTCTCAAGCCTAAGCGAGTGTATAAAGCTCCTTTTGTGGACTTTATGAGCTAACAGCCACCTAATAAGTTCTAAATGGAGTTTTAATACCAAAAAACAACTGTATGATGGTGTGGGACGCTGATTTGAGCTGTTGTGATTTGGGGCCCCTATGTGGCCCCTGAAAGAAATTAGCTTGGGAAAGGCGGCAGAAGGGTGAGATTCAAGATTCTTGATGGTGTTGTCTCTGTGAGTCTTCTGGGTAAGTTTGAAGCCATTTGGAGCTCAACTCAGAGATTTCTACATGAAAGTCTCTAAAAGGTAGAAGCAGGCTGTTTTAGTCTGTACACACTGAGTTGATGGCTTCCAGTGACCTGTTGTACTTTGGAGTCAAATTTAACTCACTTTCTGTTGTTTTACACAGATCAGTCACAGGACAGAGTGTTTCACCACATCTCACCTTTACAACAAAAAATACCAATTTCATACAGCCATATTTAACTGAACAGGACTCATTTAGAGATTTCTACATTAATGCCTCTAAAAGGTAGAAGCAGGCTGTTTTAGCCTGTACACACTGAGTTGATGGCTTCCAGTGACCTGTTGTACTTTGGAGTCAAATTTAACTCACTTTCTGTTGTTTTACACAGATCAGTCACAGGACAGAGTGTTTCACACATCTCACCTTTACAACAAACAATACCAATTTCATACAGCCATATTTCACTGAACAGGACTCATGTAGAGATTTCTACATGAAAGCCTCTAAAAGGTAGAAGCAGGCTGTTTTAGCCTGTACACACTGAGTTGATGGCTTCCAGTGACCTGTTGGACTTTGGAGTCAAATTTAACTCACTTTCTGTTGTTTTACACAGATCAGTCACAGGACAGAGTGTTTCACCAGATTTCACCTACACAACAAACAACACCAATTTCATACAGCCATATTTCCTGAACAGGACTCATGTAGAGATTTCTACATGAAAGCCTCTAAAAGGTAGAAGCAGGCTGTTTTAGTCTGTACACACTGAGTTGATGGCTTCCAGTGACCTGTTGTACTTTGGAGTCAAATTTAACTCACTTTCTGTTGTTTTACACAGATCAGTCACAGGACAGAGTGTTTCCACATCTCACCTTTACAACAAAAAATAGCAATTTGATACACCCAATTTCCTGAACAGGACTGCTTGCTTCTCAAGCCTAAGCGAGTGTATAAAGCTCCTTTTGTGGACTTTATGAGCTTACAGCCACCTAATAAGTTCTAAATGGAGTTTTAATACCAAAATACAACTGTATGATGGGTGTGGGACGCTGATTTGAGCTGTTGTGATTTGGGGCCCCTATGTGGCCCCTGAAAGAAACTAGCTTGGAAAGGCGGCAGAAGGGTGAGATTCAAGATTCTTGATGGTGTTGTCTCGTGAGTCTTCTGGGTAAGTTTGAAGCCATTTTTTGCTCAACTCAGAGATTTCTACATGATGGTCTGTAAAAGGTAGAAGCAGGCTGTTTTAGTCTGTACACACTGAGTTGATGGCTTCCAGTGACCTGTTGTACTTTGGAGTCAAATTTAACTCCACTTTCTGTTGTTTTACACAGATCAGTCACAGGACAGAGTTTCACCACATCACCTTTACAACAAAAAATACCAATTTCATACAGCCATATTTAACTGAACAGGACTCATTTAAGATTTCTACATGAATGCCTCTAAAAGTAGAAGCAGGCTGTTTTAGCCTGTACACACTGAGTTGATGGCTTCCAGTGACCTGTTGTACTTTGGAGTCAAATTTAACTCACTTTCTGTTGTTTACACAGATCAGTCACAGGGCAGAGTGTTTCACCAGATTTCTCTTTACAACAAAAATACCAATTTGATACACCATATTTCACTGAACAGGACTCTTGCTTCTCAAGCCTAAGGAGTGTATAGCTCCTTTTGTGGACTGTATGAGCTAACAGCCACCTAATAAGTTCTAAATGGAGTTTTAAAACCAAAATACAACTGTATGATGGGAGTGGGACGCTGATTGAGCTGTTGTGATTTAGGGCCCCTATGTGGCCCCTGAAAGAAACTAGCTTGGGAAAGGCGGCAGAAGGGTGAGATTTAAGATTCTTGATGGTGTTGTCTCTGTGAGTCTTCTGGGTAAGTTTGAAGCCATTTTTTGCTCAACTCAGAGATTTCTACATGAAGTCTCTAAAAGGTAGAAGCAGGCTGTTTTAGCCTGTACACACTGAGTTGATGGCTTCCAGTGACCTGTTGTACTTTGTAGTCAAATTTAACTCACTTTCTGTTTTACACAGATCAGTCACAGGACAGAGTGTTTCACCACATCTCACCTTTACAACAAAAAATACCAATTTCATACAGCCATATTTAACTGAACAGGACTCATTTAGAGATTTCTACATGAAGGCCTCTAAAAGGTAGAAGCAGGCTGTTTTAGCCTGTACACACTGAGTTGATGGCTTCCAGTGACCTGTTGTACTTTGGAGTCAAATTAACTCACTTTCTGTGTTTTACACAGATCAGTCACAGGACAGAGTGTTTCACCACATCTCACCTTTAAACAAACAATACCATTTCATACAGCCATATTTCACTGAACAGGACTCATTTAGAGATTCTACATGAATGCCTCTAAAAGGTAGAAGCAGGCTGTTTTAGTCTGTACACACTGAGTTGATGGCTTCCAGTGACCTGTTGTACTTTGGAGTCAAATTTAACTCACTTTCTGTTGTTTTACACAGATCAGTCACAGGACAGAGTGTTTCACCAGATTTCTTCTTTACAACAAAAAATACCAATTTGATACACCCATATTTCACTGAACAGGACTCTCTTGCTTCTCAAGCCTAAGCGAGTGTATAAAGCTCCTTTTGTGGACTTTATGAAGCTAACAGCCACCTAATAAGTTCTAAATGGAGTTTAATACCAAAATACAACTGTATGATGGGTGTGGGACGCTGATTTGAGCTGTTGTGATTTGGGGCCCTATGTGGCCCTGAAAGAAACTAGCTTGGGAAAGGCGGCAGAAGGGTGAGATTCAAGATTCTTGATGGTGTGTCTCTGTGAGTCTTCTGGGTAAGTTTGAAGCCATTTTTTGCTCAACTCAGAGATTTCTACATGATGGTCTGTAAAAGGTAGAAGCAGGCTGTTTTAGTCTGTACACTGAGTTGATGGCTTCCAGTGACCTGTTGTACTTTGGAGTCAAATTTAACTCACTTTCTGTTGTTTTACACAGATCAGTCACAGGACAGAGTGTTTCACCACATCTCACCTTTACAACAAAAAATACCAATTTCATACAGCCATATTTAACTGAACAGGACTCATTTAGAGATTTCTACATGAATGCCTCTAAAAGGTAGAAGCAGGCTGTTTTAGCCTGTACACACTGAGTTGATGGTTCCAGTGACCTGTTGTACTTTGGAGTCAAATTTAACTCACTTTCTGTTGTTTTACACAGATCAGTCACGGGCAGAGTGTTTCACCAGATTTCTTCTTTACAACAAAAAATACCAATTTGATACACCCATATTTCACTGAACAGGACTCTCTTGCTTCTCAAGCCTAAGCGAGTGTATAAAGCTCCTTTTGTGGACTGTATGAGCTAACAGCCACCTAATAAGTTCTAAATGGAGTTTTAAAACCAAAATACAACTGTATGATGGGAGTGGGACGCTGATTTGAGCTGTTGTGATTTAGGGCCCCTATGTGGCCCCTGAAAGAAACTAGCTTGGGAAAGGCGGCAGAAGGGTGAGATTAAGATTCTTGATGGTGTTGTCTCTGTGAGTCTTCTGGGTAAGTTTGAAGCCATTTGGAGCTCAACTCAGAGATTTCTACATGAAAGTCTCTAAAAGGTAGAAGCAGGCTGTTTTAGCCTGTACACACTGAGTTGATGGCTTCCAGTGACCTGTTGTACTTTGTAGTCAAATTTAACTCACTTCTGTTGTTTTACACAGATCAGTCACAGGACAGAGTGTTTCACCAGATTCACCTACACAACAAACAAACACCAATTCATACAGCCATATTTCACTGAACAGGACTCATGTAGAGATTTCTACATGAAAGCCTCTAAAAGGTAGAAGCAGGCTGTTTTAGTCTGTACACACTGAGTGATGGCTTCCAGGACTGTTGTACTTGGAGTCAAATTTAACTCACTTTCTGTTGTTTTACACAGATCAGTCACAGGACAGAGTGTTTCACCACATCTCACCTTTACAACAAAAAATACCAATTGATACAGCCATATTTAACTGAACAGGACTCATTTAGAGATTTTACATGAATGCCTCTAAAAGGTAGAAGCAGGCTGTTTTAGCCTGTACACACTGAGTTGATGGCTTCCAGTGACCTGTTGTACTTTGGAGTCAAATTTAACTCACTTTCTGTTGTTTACACAGATCAGTCACAGGACAGAGTGTTTCACCACATCTCACCTTACAAAAAAAATACCAATTTCATACAGCCATATTCACTGAACAGGACTCATTTAGAGATTTCTACATGAAAGTCTCTAAAAGGTAGAAGCAGGCTGTTTTAGTCTGTACACACTGAGTTGATGGCTTCCAGTGACTGTTGTACTTTGGAGTCAAATTTAACTCACTTTCTGTGTTTACACAGATCAGTCACAGGACAGAGTGTTTCACCAGATTCTTCTTTACAACAAAAAATACCAATTTGATACACCATATTTCACTGAACAGGACTCGCTTGCTTCTCAAGCCTAAGCGAGTGTGTAAAGCTCCTTTTGTGGACTTAAGAGCTAACAGCCACTAATAAGTTCTGAATGGAGTTTTAATACCAAAATACAACTGTGATGGTGTGGGACGCTGATTTGAGCTGTTGTGATTTGGGGACCCTATGTGGCCCCATGAAAGAAACTAGCTTGGGAAAGGCGGCAGAAGGGTGAGATTCAAGATTCATGATGGTGTTGTCTCTGTGAGTCTTCTGGGTAAGTTTGAAGCCATTTTTTGCTCAACTCAGAGATTTCTACATGAAAGTCTCTAAAAGGTAGAAGCAGGCTGTTTTAGTCTGTACACACTGAGTTGATGGCTTCCAGTGACTGTTGTACTTGGAGTCAAATTTAACTCACTTTCTGTGTTTTACACAGATCAGTCACAGGACAGAGTGTTTCACCAGATTTCACCACACAACAACAAACACCAATTTCATACACCCATATTTCACTGAACAGGACTCGCTTGCTTCTCAAGCTTAAGCGAGTGTATAAAGCTCCTTTTGTGGACTT
>NW_024044199.1:0-11259 GCF_014851395.1 Micropterus salmoides
TAGTGTCAGAGTTCTGAGATTAAAGTCAGAGTTCTTAGTTAATGTCAGCATTCTGAGATTAAAGTCAGCATCTACGTTTAGTGTCAGTAGTGTCAGCATTCTGAGATGAAGTCAGCATTCTAAATTTAGTGTCAGCATTCTGAGATTAAAGTCAGCATTCTACGTTTATGTCAGCATTCTGAGATTAAAGTCAGCATTCTACGTTTAGAGTCAGCATTCTGAGATTAAAGTCAGCATTCTAAATTTGTGTCGTAGTGTCAGCATTCTGAGATGAAAGTCAGCATTCTACGTTTGGTGTCAGTAGTGTCAGCATTCTGAGATTAAAGTCAGCATTCTAAATTTAGTGTCAGTAGTGTCAGAGATCTGAGATTAAAGTCAGCATTCTAAGTTTAGTGTCAGTATACTGAGATTAAAGTCAGCATTCTACGTTTGGTGTCAGTAGTGTCAGCATTCTGAGATTAAGTTAGCATTCTAAATTAGTGTCAGTAGTGTCAGAGATCTGAGATTAAAGTCAGCATTCTAAGTTAAGTCAGTATTCTGAGATTAAAGTCAGCATTCTAAGAAAGTGTCAGTAGTATCAGAGTCTGAGATTAAAGTCAGAGTTCTTAGTTTAATGTCAGCATCTGAGATTAAAGTCAGCATTCTAAGAAAGTGTCAGTAGTTTCAGAGTTCTGAGATGAAAGTCAGCATTCTAAATTTAGTGTCAGTAGTGTCAGAGATCTGAGATTAAAATCAGCATTCTAAGTTTAGTGTCAGCATTCTGAGTTTAGTGTCAGTAGTGTCAGAGTTCTGAGTTTAAAGTCGGCATTCTAAGAAAGTGTCAGTAGTGTCAGACTTCTGAGATGAAAGTCAGCATTCTGATTTTAGTGTCAGTATTCTGAGATTAAAGTCAGCATTCTGAGATTAGTGTCAATAGTGTCAGAATTCTGAGATTAAAGTCAGCATTCTACATTACTGTCACCATTCTGAGATTAAAGTCAGCATTCTAAGTTTAGTGTCAGAGTTCTGAGATTAAAGTCAGCATTCTAAATTTAGTGTCAGTAGTGTCAGCATTCTGAGATAAAAGTCAGTATTCTAAATTTAGTGTCAGTAGTGTCAGAATTCTGAGATTAAAGTCAGCATTCTAAATTTAGTGTCAGTAGTGTCAGCATTCTGACATTAAAGTCATCATTCTAAGAAAGTGTAAGTAGTGTCAGAGTTCTGAGATTAAAGTCAGCATTCTGAGTTTAGTGTCAGTATTCTGAGATGAATGTCAGCATTCTAAATTTAGTGTCAGTAGTGTCAGCATTCTGAGATGAAAGTCAGCATTCTAGATTTAGTGTCAGTAGTGTCAGCATTCTGAGATGAAGTCAGCATTCTAAATTTAGTGTCAGCATTCTGAGATTAAAGTCAGAATTCTAAGAAAGTGTCAGTAGTGTCAGAATTCTGAGATTAAAGTCAGCATTCTAAATTTAGTGTCAGTAGTGTCAGAGATCTGAGATTAAAGTCAGCATTCTAAATTAGTGTCGTATTCTGAGATTAAAGTCAGCATTCTAAGAAAGTGTCAGTAGTATCAGAGTTCTGAGATTAAAGTCAGAGTTCTTAGTTTAATGTCAGCATTCTTAGATTAAAGTCAGCATTCTAAGAAAGTGTCAGTAGTTTCAGAGTTCTGAGATGAAAGTCAGCATTCTAAATTAGTGTCAGTAGTGTCAGAGATCTGAGATTAAATCAGCATTCTAAGTTTAGTGTCAGCATTCTGAGTTTAGTGTCAGTAGTGTCAGTATTCTGAGATTAAAGTCAGCATTCTAAGAAAGTGTCAGTAGTGTCGGACTTCTGAGATGAAAGTCAGCATTCTAAATTTAGTGTCAGTAGTGTCAGAGATCTGAGATTAAAATCAGCATTCTAAGTTAAGTGTCAGCATTCTAAATTTAGTGTCAGTAGTGTCAGAGATCTGAGATTAAAGTCAGCATTCTAAATTTACTGTCAGTATTCTGAGATTAAAGTCAGCCTTCTGAGTTTAGTGTCAGTAGTGTCAGCATTCTGAGATTAAAGTCAGCCTTCTGAGTTTAGTGTCAATTCTGACTTTATTGTCAGTATTCTGAGTTTAGTGTCAGCATTCTGAGATTAACGTCAGCATTCTAAGAAAGTGTCGGTAGTCAGAGTTCTGAGATGAAAGTCAGCATCCTAAATTCAGTGTCAGAATTCTGAGATGAAAGTCAGCATTCTTAATTTAGTGTCAATTCTGAGTTTAGTGTCAGTATTCTGAGTTTAGTGTCAGCATTCTGAGATGAAAGTCAGCATTCTAAATTTAGTGTCAGTAGTGTCAGAGTTCTGAGATTAAAGTCAGCATTCTACGTTTAGTGTCAGTAGTGTCAGCATTCTACGTTTAGTGTCAGCATTCTGAGATTAAAGTCAGCATTCTAAGTTAGTGTCCGTAGTGTCAGCATTCTGAGATGAAAGTCAGCATTCTACATTTAGTGTCAGTAGTGTCAGCATTCTGAGTTTAGTGTCAGTAGTGTCAGCATTCTGAGATTAGTGTCAGCATTCTAAATTTAGTGTCAGTAGTGTCAGCATTCTGAGATGAAAGTCAGCATTCTAAATTTAGTGTCGGTAGTGTCAGCATTCTGAGATTAAAGTCAGCATTCTAAGAAAGTGTCAGTAGTGTCAGAGTTTGAGATTAAAGTCAGTATTCTGAGTTTAGTTTCAGTAGTTTCAGAATTCTGAGATTAAAGTCAGCATTCTAAGAAAGTGTCAGTAGTGTCAGAGTTCTGAGATGAAAGTCAGCATTCTAAATTTAGTTTCAGTAGTGTCAGAATTCTGAGATGAAAGTCAGCATTCTAAATTTAGTTTCAGTAGTGTCAGAATTCTGAGATTAAAGTCAGCATTCTGAGTTTAGTGTCAATTCTGAGTTTAGTGTCAGCATTCTAAGAAAGTGTCAGTAGTGTTAGAGTTCTGAGATTAAAGTCAGCATTCTTAATTTAGTGTCAGTAGTGTCAGCATTCTGAGATTAAAGTCAGCATTCTAAGAAAGTGTCAGTAGTGTTAGAGTTCTGAGATTAAAGTCAGCATTCTTAATTTAGTGTCAGTAGTGTCAGCATTCTGAGATTAAAGTCAGCATTCTGAGTTTAGTGTCAGTATTCTGAGATTAAGTCAGCATTCTAAATTTAGTGTCCGTAGTGTCAGCATTCTGAGATGAAAGTCAGCATTCTAAGTTTTGTGTCAGTAGTGTCAGCATTCTGAGTTAGTGTCAGTAGTGTCAGTATTGTGAGATTAAAGTCAGCATTCTAACGTTTAGTGTCAGTAGTGTCAGCATTCTGAGATGAAAGTCAGCATTCTAAATTTAGTGTCAGTAGTGTCAGCATTTTGAGTTAGTGTCAGTAGTGTCAGCATTCTGAGATGAAAGTCAGCATTCTAAATTTAGTGTCAGTAGTGTCAGCATTTTGAGTTTAGTGTCAGTAGTGTCAGAGTTCTGAGATTAAAATCAGCATTCTACGTTTAGTGTCAGTAGTGTCAGCATTCTACGTTTAGTGTCAGTAGTGTCAGCATTCTGAGATGAAAGTCAGCATTCTAAATTGGTGTCAGTAGTGTCAGCATTCTGAGATTAAAGTCAGCATTCTAAATTTGGTGTCAGTAGTGTCAGAGTTCTGAGATTAAAGTCAGCATTCTACGTTTAGTGTCAGCATTCTGAGATTAAGTCAGCATTCTAAGAAAGTGTCAGTAGTGTCAGAATTCTGAGATTAAAGTCAGCATTCTAAATTTAGTTTAGTAGTGTCAGCATTCTGAGATGAAAGTCAGCATTCTAAATTTAGTGTCAATTCTGAGTTTAGTGTCAGTACTCTGAGTTTAGAGTCAGCATTCTGAGATTAAAGTCAGCATTCTGAGTTAGTGTCAGTATTCTGAGATTAAAGTCAGCATTCTGAGTTTGTGTCAGTAGTGTCAGAATTCTGAGATTAAAGTCAGCATTCTACATTAGTGTCAGCATTCTGAGATGAAAGTCAGCATTCTAAATTTAGTGTCAGTATTCTGAGTTTAGTGTCAGCATTCTGAGATTAAAGTCAGCATTCTTGAAAGAGTTTGTGTCAGAATTCTGAGATTAAAGTCAGCATTCTGAGTTTAGTGTCAGTAGTGTCAGCATTCTGAGATGAAAGTCAGCATTCTAAATTTAGTGTCAGTAGTGTCAGAGATCTGAGATTAAAATCAGCATTCTAAGTTTAGTGTCAGCATTCTGAGTTTAATGTCAGCATTCTGAGTTTAATGTCAGCATTCTGAGTTTAGTGTCAGTAGTGTCAGAGTTCTGAGATTAACGTCAGAGTTCTTAGTTTAATGTCAGCATTCTGAGATTAAAGTCAGCATTCTAAGAAATTGTCAGTAGTATCAGAGTT
This sequence comes from Micropterus salmoides, assembly GCF_014851395.1. NCBI lineage: Eukaryota > Metazoa > Chordata > Actinopteri > Centrarchiformes > Centrarchidae > Micropterus > Micropterus salmoides. The sequence continues at coordinate 4,361 of NW_024044199.1, forward strand.
CTGAGATTAAAGTCAGCATTCTAAATTTAGTGTCAGTAGTGTCAGCATTCTGAGATTAAAGTCAGCATTCTAAGAAAGTGTCAGTAGTGTTAGAGTTCGAGATTAAAGTCAGCATTCTTAATTAGTGTCAGTAGTGTCAGCATTCTGAGATTAAAGTCAGCATTCTGAGTTTAGTGTCAGTATTCTGAGATTAAAGTCAGCATTCTAAATTTAGTTTCCGTAGTGTCAGCATTCTGAGATGAAAGTCAGCATTCTAAGTTTTGTGTCAGTAGTGTCAGCATTCTGAGTTTAGTGTCAGTAGTGTCAGTATTGTGAGATTAAAGTCAGCATTCTACGTTAGTGTCAGTAGTGTCAGCATTCTGAGATGAAAGTCAGCATTCTAAATTAGTGTCAGTAGTGTCAGCATTTTGAGTTTAGTGTCAGTAGTGTCAGAGTTCTGAGATTAAAATCAGCATTCTACGTTTAGTGTCAGTAGTGTCAGCATTCTACGTTTAGTGTCAGTAGTGTCAGCATTCTGAGATGAAAGTCAGCATTCTAAATTTGGTGTCAGTAGTGTCAGCATTCTGAGATTAAAGTCAGCATTCTAAGACAGTGTCAGTAGTGTCAGCATTCTGAGATGAAAGTCAGCATTCTAAATTTAGTGTCAGTAGTGTCAGCATTCTGAGATTAAAGTCAGAATTCGAGTTTAGTGTCAGTATTCTGAGATTAAAGTCAGCATTCTAAATTTAGTGTCCGTAGTGTCAGCAGTCTGAGATGAAAGTCAGCATTCTAAGTTTGGTGTCAGTAGTGTCAGCATTCTGAGTTTAGTGTCAGTAGTGTCAGTATTGTGAGATTAAAGTCAGCATCTACGTTTAGTGTCAGTAGTGTCAGCATTCTGAGATTAAAGTCAGCATTCTAAATTAGTGTCAGTAGTGTCAGCATTCTTAGATAAAGTCAGCATTCTAAATTTAGTTTCAGCATTCTTAGATGAAAGTCAGCATTCTAAATTCAGTGTCAGTAGTGTCAGAGTTCTGAGATGAAAGTCAGCATTCTGAGTTAGTTCAGTAGTGTCAGAATTCTGAGATTAAGTCAGCATTCTACATTATGTGTCAGCATTCTGAGATTAAAGTCAGGATTCTAAGTTTAGTGTCAGAGTTCTGAGATTAAAGTCAGCATTCTAAATTTAGTGTCAGTAGTGTCAGCATTCTGAGATGAAAGTCAGCATTCTAAATTTAGTGTCAGTAGTGTCAGCATTCTGAGATGAAAGTCAGCATTCTAAATTTAGTGTCAGTAGTCAGCATTCTGAGATGAAAGTCAGCATTCTAAATTTAGTGTCAGCATTCTGAGATTCAAGTCAGCATTCTATGTTTAGTGTCAGTATTCTGAGATTAAAGTCAGCATTCTAAATTAGTGTCAGTATTCTGAGTTTAGAGTCAGCATTCTGAGATTAAAGTCAGCATTCTGAGTTTAGTGTCAGTATTCTGAGATTAAAGTCATCATTCTGAGTTTAGTGTCAGTAGTGTCAGCATTCTGAGATGAAAGTCAGCATTCTAAATTTAGTGTCAGTAGTGTCAGAGATCTGAGATTAAATCAGCATTCTAAGTTTAGTGTCAGCATTCTGAGTTTAATGTCAGCATTCTGAGTTTAATGTCAGCATTCTGAGTTAGTGTCAGTAGTGTCAGAGTTCTGAGATTAAAGTCAGAGTTCTTAGTTTTAATGTCAGCATTCTGAGATTAAAGTCAGCATTCTAAGAAATTGTCAGTAGTATCAGAGTTCTGAGATTAAAGTCAGCATTCTAAATTTAGTGTCAGTAGTGTCAGCATTCTGAGTTAAGTCAGCATTCTGAGTTTAGTGTCAGAGTTCTGAATTTAGTGTCAGTAGTGTCAGAGTTCTGAGATTAAAGTCAGAGTTTAGTTTAATGTCAGCATTCTGAGATTAAAGTCAGCATTCTGAGTTTAGTGTCAGTAGTGTCAGCATTCTGAGATGAAAGTCAGCATTCTAAATTAGTGTCAGCATTCTGAGATTAAAGTCAGCATTCTACGTTTAGTGTCAGCATTCTGAGATTAAAGTCAGCATTCTACGTTTAGAGTCAGCATTCTGAGATAAGTCAGCATTCTAAATTTAGTGTCCGTAGTGTCAGCATTCTGAGAGGAAGTCAGCATTCTACGTTTGGTGTCAGTAGTGTCAGCATTCTGAGATTAAAGTCAGCATTCTAAATTTAGTGTCAGTAGTGTCAGAGATCTGAGATTAAAGTCAGCATTCTAAGTTTAGTGTCAGTATACTGAGATAAAGTCAGCATTCTACGTTTGGTGTCAGTAGTGTCAGCATTCTGAGATTAAAGTTAGCATTCTAAATTTAGTGTCAGTAGTGTCAGAGATCTGAGATTAAAGTCAGCATTCTAAGTTTAATGTCAGTATTCTGAGATTAAAGTCAGCATTCTAAGAAAGTGTCAGTAGTATCAGAGTCTGAGATTAAAGTCAGAGTTCTTAGTTTAATGTCAGCATTCTGAGATTAAAGTCAGCATTCTAAGAAATGTCAGTAGTTTCAGAGTTCTGAGATGAAAGTCAGCATTCTAAATTTAGTGTCAGTAGTGTCAGAGATCTGAGATTAAAATCAGCATTCTAAGTTAGTGTCAGCATTCTGAGTTAGTGTCAGTAGTGTCAGAGTTCTGAGTTTAAAGTCGGCATTCTAAGAAAGTGTCAGTAGTGTCAGACTTCTGAGATGAAAGTCAGCATTCTGATTTTAGTGTCAGTATTCTGAGATTAAAGTCAGCATTCTGAGATTAGTCAATAGTGTCAGAATTCTGAGATTAAAGTCAGCATTCTACATTTACTGTCACCATTCTGAGATTAAAGTCAGCATTCTAAGTTTAGTGTCAGAGTTCTGAGATTAAAGTCAGCATTCTAAATTTAGTGTCAGTAGTGTCAGCATTCTGAGATAAAAGTCAGTATTCTAAATTAGTGTCAGTAGTGTCAGAATTCTGAGATTAAAGTCAGCATTCTAAATTTAGTGTCAGTAGTGTCAGCATTCTGACATTAAAGTCATCATTCTAAGAAAGTGTAAGTAGTGTCAGAGTTCTGAGATTAAAGTCAGCATTCTGAGTTAGTGTCAGTATTCTGAGATGAATGTCAGCATTCTAAATTTAGTGTCAGTAGTGTCAGCATTCTGAGATGAAAGTCAGCATTCTAGATTTAGTGTCAGTAGTGTCAGCATTCTGAGATGAATGTCAGCATTCTAAATTAGTGTCAGCATTCTGAGATTAAAGTCAGAATTCTAAGAAAGTGTCAGTAGTGTCAGAATTCTGAGATTAAAGTCAGCATTCTAAATTTAGTGTCAGTAGTGTCAGAGATCTGAGATTAAAGTCAGCATTCTAAATTTAGTGTCAGTATTCTGAGATTAAAGTCAGCATTCTAAGAAAGTGTCAGTAGTATCAGAGTTCTGAGATTAAAGTCAGAGTTCTTAGTTTAATGTCAGCATTCTTAGATTAAAGTCAGCATTCTAAGAAAGTGTCAGTAGTTTCAGAGTTCTGAGATGAAAGTCAGCATTCTAAATTAGTGTCAGTAGTGTCAGAGATCTGAGATTAAAATCAGCATTCTAAGTTTAGTGTCAGCATTCTGAGTTTAGTGTCAGTAGTGTCAGTATTCTGAGATTAAAGTCAGCATTCTAAGAAAGTGTCAGTAGTTTCAGAGTTCTGAGATGAAAGTCAGCATTCTAAATTAGTGTCAGTAGTGTCAGAGATCTGAGATTAAAATCAGCATTCTAAGTTAAGTGTCAGCATTCTAAATTTAGTGTCAGTAGTGTCAGAGATCTGAGATTAAAGTCAGCATTCTAAATTACTGTCAGTATTCTGAGATTAAAGTCAGCCTTCTGAGTTTAGTGTCAGTAGTGTCAGCATTCTGAGATTAAAGTCAGCCTTCTGAGTTAGTGTCAATTCTGACTTTATTGTCAGTATTCTGAGTTAGTGTCAGCATTCTGAGATTAACGTCAGCATTCTAAGAAAGTGTCGGTAGTGTCAGAGTTCTGAGATGAAAGTCAGCATCCTAAATTCAGTGTCAGAATTCTGAGATGAAAGTCAGCATTCTTAATTTAGTGTCAATTCTGAGTTAGTGTCAGTATTCTGAGTTTAGTGTCAGCATTCTGAGATGAAAGTCAGCATTCTAAATTTAGTGTCAGTAGTGTCAGAGTTCTGAGATTAAAGTCAGCATTCTACGTTTAGTGTCAGTAGTGTCAGCATTCTACGTTTAGTGTCAGCATTCTGAGATTAAAGTCAGCATTCTAAGTTTAGTGTCCGTAGTGTCAGCATTCTGAGATGAAATCAGCATTCTACATTTAGTGTCAGTAGTGTCAGCATTCTGAGTTTAGTGTCATAGTGTCAGCATTCTGAGATTAGTGTCAGCATTCTAAATTAGTGTCAGTAGTGTCAGCATTCTGAGTGAAAGTCAGCATTCTAAATTTAGTGGTCGTAGTGTCAGCATTCTGAGATTAAAGTCAGCATTTAAGAAAGTGTCAGTAGTGTCAGAGTTCTGAGATTAAAGTCAGTATTCTGAGTTTAGTTTCAGTAGTTTCAGAATTCTGAGATGAAAGTCAGCATTCTGAGTTTAGTGTCAATTCTGAGTTTAGTGTCAGCATTCTAAGAAAGTGTCAGTAGTGTTAGAGTTCTGAGATTAAAGTCAGCATTCTTAATTTAGTGTCAGTAGTGTCAGCATCTGAGATTAAAGTCAGCATTCTAAGAAAGTGTCAGTATGTTAGAGTTCTGAGATTAAAGTCAGCATTCTTAATTAGTGTCAGTAGTGTCAGCATTCTGAGATTAAAGTCAGCCTTCTGAGTTTAGTGTCAGTATTCTGAGATTAAAGTCAGCATTCTAAATTAGTGTCCGTAGTGTCAGCATTCTGAGATGAAAGTCAGCATTCTAAGTTTTGTGTCAGTAGTGTCAGCATTCTGAGTTTAGTGTCAGTAGTGTCAGTATTGTGAGATTAAAGTCAGCATTCTACGTTTAGTGTCAGTAGTGTCAGCATTCTGAGATGAAAGTCAGCATTCTAATTTAGTGTCAGTAGTGTCAGCATTTGAGTTTAGTGTCAGTAGTGTCAGCATTCTGAGATGAAAGTCAGCATTCTAAATTTAGTGTCAGTAGTCAGCATTTTGAGTTTAGTGTCAGTAGTGTCAGAGTTCTGAGATTAAATCAGCATTCTACGTTTAGTGTCAGTAGTGTCAGCATCTACGTTAGTGTCAGTAGTGTCAGCATTCTGAGATGAAAGTCCATTCTAAATTTGGTGTCAGTAGTGTCAGCATTCTGAGATTAAAGTCAGCATTCTAAATTTGGTGTCAGTAGTGTCAGAGTTCTGAGATTAAAGTCAGCATTCTACGTTTAGTGTCAGCATTCTGAGATTAAAGTCCATTCTAAGAAAGTGTCAGTAGTGTCAGAATTCTGAGATTAAAGTCAGCATTCTAAATTTAGTGTTATTAGTGTCAGCATTCTGAGATGAAAGTCAGCATTCTAATTTAGTGTCAATCTGAGTTTAGTGTCAGTACTCTGAGTTTAGAGTCAGCATTCTGAGATTAAAGTCAGCATTCTGAGTTAGTGTCAGTATTCTGAGATTAAAGTCAGCATTCTGAGTTTAGTGTCAGTAGTGTCACAATTCTGACATTAAAGTCAGCATTCTACATTTAGTGTCAGCATTCTGAGATGAAAGTCAGCATTCTAAATTTTGTGTCAGTATTCTGAGTTTAGAGTCAGCATTCTGAGATTAAAGTCAGCATTCTGAGTTTAGTGTCAGTATTCTGAGATAAAGTCATCATTCTGAGTTTAGTGTCAGTAGTGTCAGCATTCTGAGATGAAGTCAGCATTCTAAATTTATGTCAGTAGTGTCAGAGATCTGAGATTAAAATCAGCATTCTAAGTTTAGTGTCAGCATTCTGAGTTTAATGTCAGCATTCTGAGTTTAATGTCAGCATTCTGAGTTAGTGTCAGTAGTCAGAGTTCTGAGATTAAAGCAGAGTTCTTAGTTAATGTCAGCATTCTGAGATTAAAGTCAGCATTCTAAGAAATGTCAGTAGTATCAGAGTTCTGAGATTAAAGTCAGCATTCTAAATTACTGTCAGTATTCTGAGATTAAAGTCAGCCTTCTGAGTTTAGTGTCAGTAGTGTCAGCATTCTGAGATTAAGTCAGCATTCTAAATTTAGTGTCAGTAGTGTCAGCATTCTGAGTTTAATGTCAGCATTCTGAGTTTTGTGTCAGAGTTCTGAATTTAGTGTCAGTATGTCAAGTTCTGAGATTAAAGTCAGAGTTCTTAGTTTAATGTCAGCATTCTGAGATTAAGTCAGCATTCTAAGAAAGTGTCAGTAGTTTCAGAGTTCTGAGATGAAAGTCAGCATTCTAAATTTAGTGTCAGTAGTGTCAGAGATCTGAGATTAAAATCAGCATTCTAAGTTTTGTCAGCATTCTCGAGTTAGTGTCAGTAGTCAGAGTTCTGAGTTTAAAGTCGGCATTCTAAGAAAGTGTCAGTATGTCAGACTTCTGAGATGAAGTCAGCATTCTGATTTAGTGTCAGTATTCTGAGATTAAAGTCAGCATTCTGAGATTAGTGTCAATAGTGTCAGAATTCTGAGATTAAAGTCAGCATTCTACATTACTGTCACCATTCTGAGATTAAAGTCAGCATTCTAAGTTTAGTGTCAGAGTTCTGAGATTAAAGTCAGCATTCTAAATTTAGTGTCAGTAGGTCAGCATTCTGAGATAAAGTCAGTATTCTAAATTTAGTGTCAGTAGTGTCAGAATTCTGAGATTAAAGTCAGCATTCTAAATTTAGTGTCAGTAATGTCAGCATTCTGACATTAAAGTCATCATTCTAAGAAAGTGTAAGTAGTGTCAGAGTTCTGAGATTAAAGTCAGCATTCTGAGTTTAGTGTCAGTATTCTGAGA
>NW_024044200.1:0-12175 GCF_014851395.1 Micropterus salmoides
ATTGTTCTTAGTAACGCCCAGTACAGTTGGCGCGTATTAATAATTACCCTTAGTAACGCCCATTACAGATGGCACGCATTATAATTGCCCTTAGTAACGCCCATTACAGATGGCACTCATTATAATGTCCTTAACGCCCATTACAGAGGCGCGTATTAATAATTGTCCTTAGTACGCCCAGTAAGATGGCGCGTATTAATAATTGTCCTTAGTAACACCCAGTACAGATGGCCGCATTATAATTGTCCTTAGTAACGCCCAGTACAGATGGCGCGCATTAATAAATGTTCTTAGTAACGCCCAGTACAGATGGTGCCTATTATAATTGTCCTTATAACGCCCATTACATATGGCGTGTACTAATAATTGTCCTTAGTAACGCCGAGTACAGATGGTGTGAATTAATACTTGTTCTCAGTAACGCTGAGTACACATGGTACGTATTAATACTACTCAGTAACGCTGAGTACAGATGGTGTGTATTAATACTACTCAGTAACGCTGAGTACACATGGTGCGTATTAATACTACTCAGTAACGCTGAGTACACATGGCGCGTTTGAATAATTGTTCTTAGTAACGCCCAGTACAGATGGCGCGTATTAATACTACTCAGTAACGCTGAGTACAGATGGTGTGTGTTAATACTACTCAGTAACACTGAATTCAGATGGTGTGTATTAATACTTTTCCTCAGTACACGAGTACAGATGGTGTGTATTAATACTACTCAGTAACGCTGAGTACACATGGTACGTATTAATACTAATCAGTAACGCTGAGTATAGATGGTGTGTATTAATACCAGTCAGTAACGCTGAATTCAAATGGTGTGTATTAATACTTTTCCTCAGTAACACTGAGTACAGATGGTGTGTATTAATACTTTTCCTCAGTAACACTGAGTAAAGATGGTGTGTATTAATACTACTCAGTAACGCTGAACACACATGGTACGTATTAATACTACTCAGTAACGCTGAGTACAGATGGTGTGTATTAATACTTTTCCTCATTAACGCTGAGTACAGATGGTGTGTATTAATACTTTTCCTCAGTAACGCTGAGTAAGGATGGTGTGTATTAAAACTACTCAGTAACGCTGAACACACATGGTACGTATTAATACTACTCAGTAACGCTGAGTACAGATGGTGTGTATTTATACTTTTCCTCAGTAATACTGAGTACAGATGGTGTGTATTAATACTACTCAGTAACGCTGAGTACACATGGTACGTATTAATACTAATCAGTAACGCTGAGTATAGATGGTGTGTATTAATACTACTCAGTAACGCTGAATTCAAATGGTGTGTATTAATACTTTTCCTCAGTAACACTGAGTACAGATGGTGTGTATTATACTTTTCCTCAGTAACGCTGAGTACAGATGGTGTGTATTAATACTACTCAGTAACGCTGAGTACACATGGTACGTATTAATACTACTCAGTACGCTGAGTATAGATGGTGTGTATTAAAACTACTCAGTAACTCTGAATTCAAATGGTGTGTATTAATACTACTCAGTAACGTTGAGTACAGATGGTGTGTGTTAATACTACTCAGTAACGCTGAATTCAGATGGTGTGTATTAATACTTTTCCTCAGTAACACTGAGTACAGATGGTGTGTATTAATATTTTTCCTCAGTAACACTGAGTACAGATGGTGTGTATTAATACTACTCAGTAACGCTGAGTACACATGGTACGTATTAATACTAATCAGTAACGCTGAGTACAGATGGTGTGTATTAATACTACTCAGTAACGCTGAATTCAGATGGTGTGTATTAATATTTTTCCTCAGTAACACTGAGTACGATGGTTGTATTTAATTTTTCCTCAGTAACACTGAGTACAGATGGTGTGTATTAATACTACTCAGTAACGCTGAGTACACATGGTACGTATTAACACTAATCAGTAACGCTGAGTAAGATGGTGTGTATTAATACTACTCAGTAACGCTGAGTACAGATGGTGTGTGTTAATACTACTCAGTAACGCTGAATTCAGATGGTGTGTATTAATACTTTTCCTCAGTAACACTGAGTACGATGGTGTGTATTAATACTACTCAGTAACGCTGAGTACACATGGTACGTATTGATACTAATCAGTAACGCTGAGTATAGATGGTGTGTATTAATACTACTCAGTAACTCTGAATTCAAATGGTGTGTATTAATACTTTTCCTCAGTAACACTGAGTAGAGATGGTGTGTATTAATACTACTCAGTAACGCTGAGTACAGATGGTGTGTATTAATACTTTTCCTCAGTAACGCTGAGTACAGATGGTGTGTATTAATACTACTCAGTAACGCTGAGTACAGATGGTGTGTATTAATACTACTCAGTAACGTTGAGTACAGATGGTGTGTGTTAATACTACTCAGTAACGCTGAATTCAGATGGTGTGTATTAATACTTTTCCTCAGTAACACTGAGTACAGATGGTGTGTATTAATACTACTCAGTAACGCTGAGTACACATGGTACGTATTAACACTAATCAGTAACGCTGAGTAAAGATGGTGTGTATTAATACTACTCAGTAACGTTGAGTACAGATGGTGTGTGTTAATACTACTCAGTAACGCTGAGTACACATGGTACTTATTAATACTACTCAGTAACGCTGAGTACACATGGTGTATATTAATATTACTCAATAACGCTGAGTACACATGGTAAGTATTAATACTACTCAGTAACGCTGAGTACAGATGGTGTGTATTAATACTACTCAGTAACGCTGAGTACAGATGGTGTGTGTTAATACTACTCAGTAACGCTGAATTCAGATGGTGTGTATTAATATTTTTCCTCAGTAACACTGAGTACAGATGGTGTGTATTAATACTACTCAGTAACGCTGAGTACACATGGTACGTATTAATACTAATCAGTAACGCTGAGTACAGATGGTGTGTATTAATACTACTCAGTAACGCTGAGTACACATGGTACGTATTAACACTAATCAGTACGCTGAGTACAGATGGTGTGTATTAATACTACTCAGTAACGCTGAGTACACATGGTACGTATTAACACTAATCAGTAACGCTGAGTAAAGATGGTGTGTATTAATACTACTCAGTAACGTTGAGTACAGATGGTGTGTGTTAATACTACTCAGTAACGCTGAGTACAGATGGTGTGTATTAATACTTTTCCTCAGTAACGCTGAGTACAGATTGTGTGTATTTATACTTTTCCTCAGTAACGCTGAGTACAGATGGTGTGTATTAATACTTTACCTCAGTAACGCTGAGTACAGATGGTGTGTATTAATACTTTTCCTCAGTAACGCTGAGTACAGATGGTGTGTATTAATACTTTTCCTCAGTAACGCTGAGTAAGTATGGTGTGTATTAATACTACTCAGTAACGCTGAGTACACATGGTGTATATTAATACTACTCATAACGCTGAGTACACATGGCGCGTTTGAATAATTGTTCTTAGTAACGCCCAGTACAGATGGCGCGTATTAATAATTGTCCTTAGTAACGCCCAGTACAGTTGGCGCGTATTAATAATTGCCCTTAGTAACGCCCATTACAGATGGCACGCATTAATAATTGCCCTTAGTAACGCCCATTACAGATGGCACGCATTAATAATTGTCCTTAGTAACGCCCATTACAGATGGCGCGTATTAATAATTGTCCTTAGTAACGCCCAGTAAAGATGGCGCGTATTAATAATTGTCCTTAGTAACGCCCAGTACAGATGGCGCGCATTAATAATTGTCCTTAGTAAAGCCCATTACAGATGTCGCGCATTAATAATTGTCCTTAGTAACGCCCATTACAGATGGCGCGTATTAATAATTGTCCTTAGTAACGCCCAGTACAGATGGCGCGTATTATTATATTATTGTTACAGCGTCATTACAGCGTTATATAGTGTTATTAGTTATCATAGCGTTATTATAGCATTATTACAGCGTTATTAGTTTTTACAGTGTTATTACAGCATTATTACAGTATTGTTACAGCATCATTATAGCGTTATTAAAGTCTTTTTAGTTATTACAGCGTTATTAAAGTCTTTTAGTTATTACAGTGTTATTAATTGTTATTAGTTTCATTAGTTATTACAGTACATGAGTAAGTGTACTTACTTTTCTTACTTCCTCCTTTCCTTCCTCACTTCCTATTTTTCTTCCTCACTTCCTATTTTTCATCCTCACTCTCTCCTTCTCTTTCTTACATCGTTATTACAGTGTTATTACATTGTTATTATTATCATAGCGTTATTACAGCGTTATTACAGTGTTATTACATTGTTATTAGTTATCATAGCGTTATTACAGCGTTATTACATTGTTATTATTTATCATAGCATTATTACAGCGTTATTACGTTGTTATTATTTATCATAGTGTTATTACAGCGTTATTACAGTGTTATTACATTGTTATTAGTTATCATAGCGTTATTACAGCGTTATTACAGTGTTTATTACTTTGTTATTAGTTATCATAGCGTTATTACAGTTTTATTCAGCGTTATTACAGTGTTATTACATTGTTATTAGTTATCATAGTGTTATTACAGCGTTATTACAGTGTTATTACAGTGTTATTAGTTATCATAGCGTTATTACAGTTTTATTACAGCGTTATTACAGTGTTATTACATTGTATTAGTTATCGTAGCGTTATTACAGCATTATTACAGCGTTATTACAGTTTTATTATATTGTTATTACAGCATTATTACAGTGTTATTACATTGTTATTAGTTATTACAGCGTTATTACAGCGTTATTACAGTGCTATTACATTGTTATTAGTTATCATAGCGTTATTACGCATTATTACAGTGTTATTACATTGTTATTAGTTATCATAGCGTTATTACAGCGTTATTACAGCGTTATTACAGTGGTATTACATTGTTATTAGTTATCATAGCGTTATTACAACATTATTACAGTGTTATTACACAGTTATTAGTTATCACAGCGTGATTACAGCGTTATTAGATTGTTATTAGTTATTATGGTGTTTTACAGCGTTATTACATTGTTATTAGTTATCATAGCGTTATTACAGCATTATTACAGTGTTATTACATTGTTATTAGTTATCATAGCGTTATTACAGCATTATTACAGCGTTTTTACAGTTTTATTCCAGTGTTATTACAGCATTATTATAGTATTGTTATAGAGGTATTACAACGTTTTAAAAATATTTTTAGTTATCATAGCGTTATTACAGCGTTATTACAGCGTTATTACAGCGTTATTATTTATCATAGCGTTTTACAGCGTTATTACAGCGTTATTACAGCGTTATTATTTTCATAGCGTTATTACAGCGTTATTACATTGTTATTACATTGTTATTATTTATCATAGCGTTATTACAGTGTTATTACATTGTTATTAGTTATCATAGCGTTATTACAGCTTTATTACAGTGTTATTACATTGTTATTAGTTATCATAGCGTTATTACAGCGTTATTAAATTGTTATTAGTTATCATAGCGTTATTACAGCTTTATTACAGTGTTATTACATTGTTTTATTATCATAGCGTTATTACAGCGTTATTACAGTGTTATTACATTGTTATTAGTTATCATAGCGTTATTACAGCGTTATTACAGTGTTATTACATTGTTATTAGTTATCATAGCGTTATTACAGCGTTATTACATTGTTATTATTTATCATAGCGTTATTACAGCGTTATTACATTGTTATTATTTATCATAGCGTTATTACAGCGTTATTACCGTGTTATTACATTGTTATTAGTTATCATAGCGTTATTACAGCGTTATTACAGTGTTATTACTTCGTTATTAGTTATCATAGCGTTATTACAGTCTTATTACAGCGTTATTACATGTTATTACATTGTTATTAGTTATCATAGCGTTATTACAGCATTATTACAGCGTTATACAGTTTTATTACAGTGTTATTACAGCATTATTACAGTATTGTTACAGCGTTTACAGTGTTATTACATTGTTATTAGTTATCATAGCGTTATTACAGCGTTATTACAGCGTTATTACAGCATTATACACTGTTATTAGTTATCATAGCGTTATGACAGCGTTATTACACAGTTATTAGTTATCACAGCGTGATTACAGCGTTATTAGATTGTTATTAGTTATTATAGTGTTATTACAGCGTTATTACATTGTTATTAGTTATCATAGCGTTATTACAGCATTATTACAGTGTTATTACATTGTTATTAGTTATCATAGCGTTATTACAGCATTATTACAGCGTTTTACAGTTTTATTCCAGTGTTATTACAGCATTATTAGTATGTTATAGCGGTATTACAACGTTTTTAAAATTTTTTAGTTATTACAGCGTTATTAAAGTCTTCTAGTTATGACAGTGTTATTAATTGTTATTAGTTTTATTAGTTATTACAGTAAGTGATTAAGTGTGCTTCCTTTTCTTACTTCCTCCTTTCCTTCCCCACTTCCTATTTTTCTTCCTCACTTCCTTCCTCTCTTCCTTACTTCCTTCTTTCCTTACTTCATTTTTTTTACTTCCTCCTTTCCTTCCCTACTTCTTCCTTTCCTCTTTTTCTTTTTCATTTCATCCTTTTCTTCCTTACTTCCTTCTTTATTACAGCGTTATTACAGCATTATTACATTGTTATTAGTTATCATAGCGTTATTACAGCGTTATTACAGTGTTATTACATTGTTATTAGTTTCATAGCGTTATTACAGCTTTATTACAGTGTTATTACATTGTTATATTATCATAGCGTTATTACAGCCTTATTACAGTGTTATTACATTGTTATCATTATCATAGCGTTATTACAGCATTGTTAAAGCGTTATTACTGTTTTATTACAGTGTTATTACAGTATTATTACAGTATTGTTACAGCGTTATTACAGCGTTATTACAGCGTTATTACATTGTTATTATTTATCATAGCGTTATTACAGCGTTATTACAGCGTTATTACAGTGTTATTACATTGTTATTAGTTATCATAGCGTTATTACAGCGTTATTACAGTGTTATTACATTGTTATTAGTTATCATAGCGTTATTACAGCGTTATTACAGTGTTATTACATTGTTATTACATTGTTATTAGTTATCATAGCGTTATTACAGCCTTATTACAGTGTTATTACATTGTTATCAGTTATCATAGCGTTATTACAGCATTGTTAAAGCGTTATTACTGTTTTATTACAGTGTTATTACAGCATTATTACAGTATTGTTACAGCGTCATTACAGCGTTATTACAGTGTTATTACATTGTTATTAGTTATCATAGCGTTATTACAGCATTATTACAGCGTTATTACAGTGTTATTACATTGTTATTAGTTATCATAGCGTTATTACAGCATCCTTTTTCATTTCTTCCTTTTCTTACTTCCTCCTTTCCTTCCTCACTTCCTATTTTTCTTCCTCACTTCCTTCGTCTGTTCCTCACTTCCTTTTCTTACTTCCTCCTTTCCTTCCTCACTTCCTATTTTTCTTCCTCACTTCCTCCTTTTCTTCCTTACTTCCTCCTTTCCTTCCTTACTTCCTATTTTTCATCCTCACTCTCTCCTTCTCTTTCTTACTTCCTCCTTTATTTCCTCACTACCTAATTTGTTTCCTAATTACTTCCTTTCCTTCCCTACTTCTTCCTTTCCTCTTTTACTTATTCATTTCATCCTTTTCTTCCTTACTTCCTTCTTTATTACAGCGTTATTACAGCATTATCATAGCGTTATTACATCATTGTTAAAGCGTTATTACTGTTTTATTACAGTATTATTACAGCATTATTACAGTATTGTTACAGCGTCATTACAGCGTTATTACAGTGTTATTACATTGTTATTAGTTATCATAGCGTTATTACAGCATTATTACAGCGTTATTACAGTTTTATTACAGTGTTATTACAGTGTTATTACAGCATTATTATAGTATTGTTACAGCGTTATTACAGCGTTTTTAAAGTCTTCTAGTTATTAAAGTGTTATTAAATTGTTATTAGTTTTATTAGTTATTACAGTAAGTGAGTAAGTGTACTTCCTTTTCTTACTTCCTCCTTTCCTTCCTCACTTCCTATTTTTCTTCCTCACTTCCTTCTTCTCTTCCTTTTTTCCTTCTTTCCTTACTTTCCTTCCTTCTTTCCTCTTTGGCTCTTTTCCTTTTTCATTTCTTCCTTTTCTTACTTCCTCCTTTCCTTCCTCACTTCCTATTTTTCATCCTCACTCTCTCCTTCTCTTTCTTACTTCCTCCTTTATTTCCTTACTACCTAATTTGTTTCCTAATTTCTTCCTTTCCTTCCTTACTTCTTCCTTTCCTCTCTTACTTATTCATTTCATCCTTTTCTTCCCTACTTCCTTCTTTATTACAGCGTTATTACAGTATTATTACATTGTTATTAGTTATCATAGCGTTATTACAGCGTTATTACAGTGTTATCATAGCGTTATTACAGAATTGTTACAGCATTATTACAGTTTTATTACAGTGTTATTACAGCATTATTACAGTATTGTTACAGCGTTATTACAGCGTTTTTAAAATATTTTTAGTTATTACAGCGATATTAAAGTCTTCTAGTTATTACAGTGTTATTAAATGGTTCTTAGTTTTTTTAGTTATTACAGTAAGTGAGTAAGTGTACTTCCTTTTCTTACTTCCTCCTTTCCTTCCTCACTTCCTATTTTTCTTCCTCACTTCCTTCTTCTTTTCCTTTTTTCCTTCTTTCCTTACTTCCTTTCTTTCTTTCCTCTTTGGCTCTTTTCTTTTTTCATTTCTTCCTTTTCTTACTTCCTCCTTTCCTTCCTCACTTCCTATTTTTCTTCCTCACTTCCTTCTTCTCTTCCTCACTTCCTTTTTTTGCTTCCTCCTTTCCTTCCTCACTTCCTATTTTACTTATTCAGTTCCTCCTTCCCTTCGGTACTTCCTCACTTCCTTCTTCTCTTCCTTTTTTCGTTCTTTCCTTACTTTCTTTCCTTATTTCCTCTTTGGCTCTTTTCCTTTTTCATTTCTTCCTTTTCTTACTTCCTCCTTTCCTTCCTCACTTCCTATTTTTCTTCCTCACTTCCTTCTTCTCTTCCTCACTTCGTTTTCTTACTTCCTCCTTTCCTTCCTCACTTCCTATTTTTCTTCCTCACTTCCTTCTTCTTTTCCTTTTTTCCTTCTTTCCTTACTTCCTTTCCTTCTTTCCTCTTTGGCTCTTTTCTTTTTTCATTTCTTCCTTTTCTTACTTCCTCCTTTCCTTCCTCACTTCCTATTTTTCTTCCTCACTTCCTTCTTCTCTTCCTTACTTCCTCCTTTCCTTCCTTACTTCCTATTTTTCATCCTCACTCTCTCCTTCTCTTTCTTACTTCCTCCTTTATTTCCTCACTACCTAATTTGTTTCCTAATTTCTTCCTTTCCTTCCCTACTTCTTCCTTTCCTCTTTTACTTATTCATTTCATCCTTTTCTTCCTTACTTCCTTCTTTATTACAGCGTTATCACAGTGTTATTACATTATTAGTTATCATAGCGTTATTACAGCGTTATTACAGTGTTATCATAGCGTTATTACAGAATTGTTACAGCATTCTTACAGTTTTATTACAGTGTTATTACAGCATTATTACAGTATTGTTACAGCATCATTATAGCGTTATTAAGTCTTTTTAGTTATTACAGCGTTATTAAAGTCTTTTAGTTATTACAGTGTTATTAAATTGTTATTAGTTTCATTAGTTATTACAGTACATGAGTAAGTGTACTTACTTTTCTTACTTCCTCCTTTCCTTCCTCACTTCCTATTTTTCTTCTCACTTCCTATTTTTCATCCTCACTCTCTCCTTCTCTTTCTTACAGCGTTTTACAGCGTTATTACATTGTTATTATTTATCATAGTGTTATTACAGCGTTATTACGTGTTATTACATTGTTATTAGTTATCATAGCGTTATTACAGCGTTATTACAGTGTTATTACATTGTTATTAGTTATCATAGCGTTATTACAGCGTTATTACAGTGTTATTACTTGTTATTAGTTATCATAGCGTTATTACAGTTTTTACAGCGTTATTACAGTGTTATTACATTGTTATTAGTTATCATAGCGTTATTACAGCGTTATTACAGTGTTATTACTTTGTTATTAGTTATCATGCGTTATTACAGTTTTATTACAGCGTTATTACAGTGTTATTACATTGTTATTAGTTATCATAGCGTTATTACAGCATTATTACAGCGTTATTACAGTTTTATTACAGTGTTATTACAGCATTATTACAGTGTTATTACATTGTTATTAGTTATCATAGCGTTATTACAGCGTTATTACAGCGTTATTACAGCGCTATTACAGTGCTATTACATTGTTATTAGTTATCATAGCGTTATTACAGCATTTTTACAGCGTTATTACAGCATTATTACACTTTATTAGTTATCATAGCGTTATGACAGCGTTATTACACAGTTATTAGTTATCACAGCGTGATTACAGCGTTATTAGATTGTTATTAGTTATTATAGTGTTATTACGCGTTATTACATTGTTATTATTATCATAGCGTTATTACAGCATTATTACAGTGTTATTACATTGTTATTAGTTATCATAGCGTTATTACAGCATTATTACAGCGTTTTTACAGTTTTATTCCAGTGTTATTACAGCATTATTAGTATTGTTATAGCGGTATTACAACGTTTTAAAAATATTTTTAGTTATTACAGCGTTATTAAAGTCTTCTAGTTATGACAGTTGTTATAAATTGTTATTAGTTTTATTAGTTATTACAGTAAGTGATTAAGTGTACTTCCTTTTCTTACTTCCTCCTTTCCTTCCCCACTTCCTATTTTCTTCCTCACTTCCTTCCTCTCTTCCTTACTTCCTTCTTCCTTACTTCATTTTTTTTACTTCCTCCTTTCCTTCCCTACTTCTTCCTTTCCTCTTTTCTTTTTCATTTCATCCTTTTCTTCCTTCCTTCCTTCTTTATTACAGCGTTATTACAGCATTATTACAGTATTGTTACAGCGTCATTACAGCGTTATTACAGTGTTATTACATTGTTATTAGTTATCATAGCGTTATTACAGCGTCATTACAGCGTTATTACAGTGTTATTACATTGTTATTAGTTATCATAGCGTTATTACAGCGTCATTACAGCGTTATTACAGTGTTATTACATTGTTTATTAGTTATCATAGCGTTATTACAGCATTGTTAAAGCGTTATTACTGTTTTATTACAGTGTTATTACAGCATTATTACAGTATTGTTACAGCGTCATTACAGCGTTATTACAGTGTTTTTACATTGTTATTAGTTATCATAGCGGTATTACAGCATTATTACAGCGTTATTACAGTGTTATTACATTGTTATTAGTTATCATAGCGTTATTACAGCATCCTTTTTCATTTCTTCCTTTTCTTACTTCCTCCTTTCCTTCCTCACTTCCTATTTTTCTTCCTCACTTCCTTCGTCTGTTCCTCACTTCCTTTTCTTACTTCCTCCTTTCCTTCCTCACTTCCTATTTTTCTTCCTCACTTCCTTCTTCTTTTCCTTTGTTCCTTCTTTCCTTACTTCCTTTCCTTCTTTCCTCTTTGGCTCTTTTCCTTTTTCATTTCTTCCTTTTCTTATTTCCTCCTTTCCTTCCTCACTTCCTATTTTTCTTCCTCACTTCCTTCGTCTGTTCCTCACTTCCTTTTCTTACTTCCTCCTTTCCTTCCTCACTTCCTATTTTTCTTCCTCACTTCCTTCTTCTTTTCCTTTGTTCCTTCTTTCCTTACTTCCTTTCCTTCTTTCCTCTTTGGCTCTTTTCTTTTTTCATTTCTTCCTTTTCTTACTTCCTCCTTTCCTTCCTCACTTCCTATTTTTCTTCCTCACTTCCTTCTTCTTTTCCTTTTTTTCCTTCTTTCCTTACTTTCATTTCCTTCTTTCCTCTTTGGTTTATTTTCCTTTTCATTTCTTCCTTTTTTTTGCTTCCTCCTTTCCTTCCTCACTTCCTATTTTTCTTCCTTCCTCACTTCCTTCTTCTCTTCCTTTTTTCCTTCTTTCCTTACTTTCCTTCCTTCTTTCCTCTTTGGCTCTTTTCCTTTTTCATTTCTTCCTTTCTTACTTCCTCCTTTCCTTCCTCACTTCCTATTTTTCATCCTCACTCTCTCCT
>NW_024044201.1:0-8015 GCF_014851395.1 Micropterus salmoides
CCCTATTGAATTGCTCGGATAATTATATTTTTAGGGCCCGAGCACGACCGTGCGAGGTCCCTATTGAATTGCTCGGATTATTAGGGCCCGAGCACGACCGTGCGAGGTCCCTATTGAATTGCTCGGATTATTTTTTTTTTTTTTTTTTTTTTTTTTTTTTTTTTTTTTTCTGCAAAGTAGGCCCAAATGACATGGCCTAAACATACTCGAAAACTCACCAAAATTTGCAAACATGTCAGAACCGGTGAAAAATTTCGTATTCTACAAGTTTCGCACATGGGCGTGGCAAAATGACTCGCTAGCGCCACCTAGAAAATTGGAAAATTAGCCCCTCGTTCACGTTCAACCTACATGTACGAAATTTTCTGGGGACATGTATCGTATCAAGACGCACAAAAAAGCCTCAAGAACCCATAGCCTAAAGTCAACAGGAAGTCGGCCATTTTGAATTTTATGGCCATTTTTGGATGATTTACACACTTCGTACTTTAACGAACTCCTCCTAGGGATTTAGTCGGATCGACGTCAAATTTCTGCTGTGCCTTCTAAAGGCATTGACGATGAAAAGTTGTGCTATTTGCGCGTTTTCGTCAATGGGCGTGTCCGTGGCGTCGATGATTCGCATGAAACAGGAAGTTGTTGTAACTTCAGTGTACATGCTCACATCTGGACCAAACTGTACATGTAGGATGAGAGTCCCGCCCTGAACACATGTACATGCCGACATTCACCCACAGTCATAGCGCCACCTGCTGGCAACAGAAAGTGACCTTTAACGAAGCAGCCCCCGCCGCACGTTTCACCTACGTGCACGAATTTTCTGTGGTACGTGTATCTTGTCCAGACGCACAAAAAAGCTCTTGGAGCCATAGCCTAAACCAACAGGAAGTCGGCCATTTTGAAT
This sequence comes from Micropterus salmoides, assembly GCF_014851395.1. Taxonomy (NCBI): domain Eukaryota; kingdom Metazoa; phylum Chordata; class Actinopteri; order Centrarchiformes; family Centrarchidae; genus Micropterus; species Micropterus salmoides. The sequence continues at coordinate 905 of NW_024044201.1, forward strand.
TTTACGTCAAATTTTGGATGATTTACACACTTCGTACTTTAACGAACTCCTCCTAGGGATTTAGTCCGACCGACCTCAAATTTGTGCTGTGCCTTCTAAAGGCATTGAAGATGAAAAGTTGTGCTATTTGCAAGTTTTCGTCAATGGGCGTGTCCGTGGCGTGGCGTCAAAGATCACTCTTCGCCATGACACGGAAGTTGTCGTAACTTCAGTGTACATGCTCACATCTGGACCAAACTGTACATGTAGGATGAGAGTCCCGCCCTGAACACATGTACATGCTGACATTCACCCACAGTCATAGCGCCACCTGCTGGCAACAGGAAGTGACTTTTAACGAAGCAGCCCCCGCCGCACGTTTCACCTACGTGCACGAATTTTCTGTGGTACGTGTATCTTGTCCAGACGCACAAAAAAGCCTCTTGGAGCGATGCCCTAAAATCAACAGGAAGTCGGCCATTTTGAATTTTACGTCAAATTTTGGATGATTTACACACTTCGTACTTTAACGAACTCCTCCTAGGGATTTAGTCCGACCGACCTCAAATTTGTGCTGTGCCTTCTAAAGGCATTGAAGATGAAAAGTTGTGCTATTTGCAGTTTTCGTCAATGGCGTGTCCGTGGCGTGGCGTCAAAGATCAGCTCTTCGCCATGACACGGAAGTTGTCGTAACTTCAGTGTACATGCTCACATCTGGACCAAACTGTACATGTAGGATGAGAGTCCCGCCCTGAACACATGTACATGCTGACATTCACCCACAGTCATAGCGCCACCTGCTGGCAACAGGAAGTGACTTTTAACGAAGCAGCCCCCGCCGCACGTTTACCTACGTGCACGAATTTTCTGTGGTACGTGTATCTTGTCCAGACGCACAAAAAAGCCTCTTGGAGCGATGCCTAAAACAACAGGAAGTCGGCCATTTTGAATTTTACGTCAAATTTTGGATGATTTACACACTTCGTACTTTAACGAACTCCTCCTAGGGATTTAGTCCGACCGACCTCAAATTTGTGCTGTGCCTTCTAAAGGCATTGAAGATGAAAAGTTGTGCTATTTGCAAGTTTTCGTCAATGGGCGTGTCCGTGGCGTGGCGTCAAAGATCAACTCTTCGCCATGACACGGAAGTTGTCGTAACTTCAGTGTACATGCTCACATCTGGACCAAACTGTACATGTAGGATGAGAGTCCCGCCCTGAACACATGTACATGCTGACATTCACAGACAGTCATAGCGCCACCTGCTGGCAACAGGAAGTGACTTTTAACGAAGCAGCCCCGCCGCACGTTTCACCTACGTGCACGAATTTTCTGTGGTACGTGTATCTTGTCCAGACGCACAAAAAAGCCTCTTGGAGCGATGCCCTAAAATCAACAGGAAGTCGGCCATTTTGAATTTTACGTCAAATTTTGGATGATTTACACACTTCGTACTTTAACGAACTCCTCCTAGGGATTTAGTCCGACCGACTTCAAATTTGTGCTGTGCCTTCTAAAGGCATTGAAGATGAAAAGTTGTGCTATTTGCGAGTTTTCGTCAATGGGTGTGTCCGTGGCGTGGCGTCAGAGATCAAGTCTTCGCCATGACACAGGAAGTTGTTGTAACTTCAGTGTACATGCTCACATCTGAACCAAACTTTACGTGCTTGATAACTCTCCCACCCCGTTATGGAGGACCGATCCTGACACAGTCAGAAATAAATACAGAAATAAATAAATGCTCAATAAATAAATAAGCATCCAATTAAATACACAAAAAAATAAAGTAAATAAATAAATGTGGTATAATTAAATTATACAAGGAGACATAAATGTATATATTTAATTAGTGCCTTTACTTATTCACCTTTGTTATAATTACCTTATTTTTTATTTCATTTCAACTTTATTTATTACTAATTTTTTAATATTTATTTATGTGTGTGTTTTAATATTTTTGTCTGTTTTATCTTCCTTTGTATTTTTTACCTTATTTATTTTCACCCATGGTATTTATTTCTGCCTGTCTTTTTAAATTTTTGTATGCATTTCTGCCTCATTATGCAAATGAGGAGGGGCTGTGTCTCAAGGGGTCATCTTCTCTGCTATTGGTGGACCAGTCAGACAGGAGAGCTCCTACTCTGCCTGCAGACATCAACGATCTTGCCCCTCACACAGTCAGATGGCTTCCTTCAGTGCGCTGAGGTGTTTAACACTCTGAAGACACTACCAGCAATGTCTTCCTTCTCTTTTCACGTAGACGCTCCGACAGACAGTGCTTTCAGTTTGCTGCATGCATGGACACAGAACTGCGGTACAGCACACAGTAACGATGAAATGTGTGCTGTTCTCACATTCTTCCTCTGTATGTACACATAAACAACAAGGCAGGGAAATATAAAAGGAATTTATTTATTGTTTGGGTACATTATTGTTCAGTGTACATGCTCACATCTGAAACAAACTTTACGTGCTTGATAACTCTCCCCCAGACATCTACACGCCAATACCGATTTATATTCATAGCGGCAAGTGCTATGTAGCTCCACATAGGGGACACAGGAAGTGACATATAACACCTTCATGCGGCGTCATAACCGCGTAGAAATTCACAGCCGCACCGGCAGAGCTCCAGAAATGCAACTCGGCCGGCTCACACGCGGACGCGTTAAGTGCGAGGGCCCGCCCAACGCTGCTTGCAGCTTTAATTTTTTTTTTTTTTTTCTGCAAAGTAGGCCCAAATGACATGGCCTAAACATACTCGAAAACTCACCAAAATTTGCAAACATGTCAGAACCGGTGAAAAATTTCGTATTCTACAAGTTTCGCACATGGGCGTGGCAAAATGACTCGCTAGCGCCACCTAGAAAATTGGAAAGATTAGCCCCTCGTTCACGTTCAACCTACATGTACGAAATTTTCTGGGGACATGTATCGTATCAAGACGCACAAAAAAGCCTCAAGAACCCATAGCCTAAAGTCAACAGGAAGTCGGCCATTTTGAATTTTATGGCCATTTTTGGATGATTTACACACTTCGTACTTTAACGAACTCCTCCTAGGGATTTAGTCGGATCGACGTCAAATTTCTGCTGTGCCTTCTAAAGGCATTGACGATGAAAAGTTGTGCTATTTGCGCGTTTTCGTCAATGGGCGTGTCCGTGGCGTCGATGATTCGCATGAAACAGGAAGTTGTTGTAACTTCAGTGTACATGCTCACATCTGGACCAAACTGTACATGTAGGATGAGAGTCCCGCCCTGAACACATGTACATGCCGACATTCACCCACAGTCATAGCGCCACCTGCTGGCAACAGAAAGTGACCTTTAACGAAGCAGCCCCCGCCGCACGTTTCACCTACGTGCACGAATTTTCTGTGGTACGTGTATCTTGTCCAGACGCACAAAAAAGTCTCTTGGAGCCATAGCCTAAACCCAACAGGAAGTCGGCCATTTTGAATTTTACGTCAAATTTTGGATGATTTACACACTTCGTACTTTAACGAACTCCTCCTAGGGATTTAGTCCGACCGACCTCAAATTTGTGCTGTGCCTTCTAAAGGCATTGAAGATGAAAAGTTGTGCTATTTGCAAGTTTTCGTCAATGGGCGTGTCCGTGGCGTGGCGTCAAAGATCAACTCTTCGCCATGACACGGAAGTTGTCGTAACTTCAGTGTACATGCTCACATCTGGACCAAACTGTACATGTAGGATGAGAGTCCCGCCCTGAACACATGTACATGCTGACATTCACCCACAGTCATAGCGCCACTGCTGGCACACAGGAAGTGACTTTTAACGAAGCAGCCCCCGCCGCACGTTTCACCTACGTGCACGAATTTTCTGTGGTACGTGTATCTTGTCCAGACGCACAAAAAAGTCTCTTGGAGCCATAGCCTAAACCCAACAGGAAGTCGGCCATTTTGAATTTTACGTCAAATTTTGGATGATTTACACACTTCGTACTTTAACGAACTCCTCCTAGGGATTTAGTCCGACCGACCTCAAATTTGTGCTGTGCCTTCTAAAGGCATTGAAGATGAAAAGTGTGCTATTTGCAAGTTTTCGTCAATGGGCGTGTCCGTGGCGTGGCGTCAAAGATCAAGTCTTCGCCATGACACGGAAGTTGTCGTAACTTCAGTGTACATGCTCACATCTGGACCAAACTGTACATGTAGGATGAGAGTCCGCCTGAACACATGTACATGCTGACATTCACCCACAGTCATAGCGCCACCTGCTGGCAACAGGAAGTGACTTTAACGAAGCAGCCCCCGCGCACGTTTCACCTACGTGCACGAATTTCTGTGGTACGTGTATCTTGTCCAGACGCACAAAAAAGCCTCTTGGAGCGATGCCCTAAAATCAACAGGAAGTCGGCCATTTTGAATTTTACGTCAATTTGGATGATTTACACACTTCGTACTTTAACGAACTCCTCCTAGGGATTTAGTCCGACCGACTCAAATTTGTGCTGTGCCTTCTAAAGGCATTGAAGATGAAAAGTTGTGCTATTTGCGAGTTTTCGTCAATGGGCGTGTCCGTGGCGTGGCGTCAAAGATCAACTCTTCGCCATGACACGGAAGTTGTGACTTCAGTGTACATGCTCACATCTGGACCAAACTGTACATGTAGGATGGAGTCCCGCCCTGAACACATGTACATGCTGACATTCACCACAGCATAGCGCCACCTGCTGGCAACAGAAGTGACTTTTAACGAAGAAGCAGCCCCCGCGCACGTTTGCACCTACGTGCACGAAATTTTCTGTGGTACGTGTCTGTATAGTCCAGACGCACAAAAAAGTCTTTGGAGCCTAGCCTAAACCCAACAGGAAGTCGGCCATTTTGAATTTACGTCAAATTTGGATGATTACACATTCGTACTTTAACGAACTCCTCCTAGGGATTTAGTCCGACCGACCTCAAATTTCTGCTGTGCTTCTAAAGGCATTGAAGATGAAAAGTTGTGCATTTGCAAGTTTTCGTCAATGGGCGTGTCCGTGGCGTGGCGTCAAAGATCAATCTTCGCCATGACACGGAAGTTGTCGTAACTTCAGTGTACATGCTCACATCTGCACCAAACTGTACATGTAGGATGAGAGTCCCGCCCGAACACATGTACATGCTGACATTCACCCACAGTCATAGCGCCACCTGCTGGCAACAGGAAGTGACTTTTAACGAAGCAGCCCCCGCCGCACGTTTCACCTACGTGCACGAATTTTCTGTGGTACGTGTATCTTGTCCAGACGCACAAAAAAGCCTCTTGGAGCGATGCCCTAAACAACAGGAAGTCGGCCATTTTGAATTTTACGTCAAATTTTGGATGATTTACACACTTCGTACTTTAACGAACTCCTCCTAGGGATTTAGTCCGACCGACCTCAAATTTGCTGTGCCTTCTAAAGGCATTGAAGATGAAAAGTTGTGCTATTTGCAGTTTTCGTCAATGGCGTGTCCGTGGTGGCGTCAAAGATCAACTCTTCGCCATGACACGGAAGTTGTCGTAATTCAGTGTACATGCTCACATCTGACCAAACTGTACATGTAGGATGAGAGTCCCGCCCTGAACACATGTACATGCTGACTTCACCCACAGTCATAGCGCCACCTGCTGGCAACAGAAGTGACTTTTAACGAAGCAGCCCCCCCGCACGTTTCACCTACGTGCACGAATTTTCTGTGGTACGTTATCTTGTCCAGACGCACAAAAAAGCCTCTTGGAGCCATGCCTAAACCAACAGGAAGTCGGCCATTTTGAATTTTACGTCAAATTTTGGATGATTTACACACTTCGTACTTTAACGAACTCCTCCTAGGGATTTAGTCCGACCACCTCAAATTTGCTGTGCCTTCTAAAGGCATTGAAGATGAAAAGTTGTGCTATTTGCAGTTTTCGTCAATGGTCTGTCCGTGGCGTGGCGTCAAAGATCAACTCTTCGCCATGACACGGAAGTTGTCGTAACTTCAGTGTACATGCTCACATCTGCACCAAACTGTACATGTAGGATGAGAGTCCCGCCCTGAACACAGTACATGCTGACATTCACCCACAGTCATAGCGCCACCTGCTGGCAACAGAAAGTGACTTTTAACGAAGCAGCCCCCGCCGCACGTTTCACCTACGTGCACGAATTTTCTGTGGTACGTGTATCTTGTCCAGACGCACAAAAAAGCTCTTGGAGCGATGCCCTAAACCAACAGGAAGTCGGCCATTTTGAATTTTACGTCAAATTTTGGATGATTTACACACTTCGTACTTTAACGAACTCCTCCTAGGGATTTAGTCCGACCGACTTCAAATTTGTGCTGTGCCTTCTAAAGGCATTGAAGATGAAAGTTGTGCTATTTGCGAGTTTTCGTCAATGGGTGTGTCCGTGGCGTGGCGTCAAAGATCAAGTCTTCGCCATGACACAGGAAGTTGTTGTAACTTCAGTGTACATGCTCACATCTGAACCAAACTTTACGTGCTTGATAACTCTCCCACCCCGCTATGGAGGACCGATCCTGACACAGTCAGAATAAATACAGAAATAAATAAATGCTCAATAAATAAATAGGCTTCCAATTAAATACACAAAAAATAAGTAAATAAATAAATGTTGGTATTAATTAAATTATACAAGGAGACATAAATGTATATTTTAATTAGTGCCTTTACTTATTCACCTTTGTTATAATTACCTTATTTGTTTATTCAACTTTATTTATTCTAATTTTTTTTAATCTATTTATTTATGTGTGTGTTTTAATATTTTTGTCTGTTTTATCTTCCTTTGTATTTTTCTACCTTATTTATTTTCACCCATGGTATTTATTTGCCTGTCCTTTTTAAATTTGTATGCATTTCTGCCTCATATGCAAATGAGGAGGGGCTGTGTCTCAAGGGGTCATCTTCTCTGCTATTGGTGGACCAGTCAGACGAGAGCTCCCTACTCTGCCTGCAGACATCAACGATCTTGCCCTCCACAGTCAGATGGCTTCCTTCAGTGCGCTGAGGTGTTTACAACTCTGAAGACAACTACCACCATGTCTTCCTTCTCTTTTCACGTAGAGCTCCGACAGACAGGTGCTTTCAGTTTGCTGCTGCATGGACACAGAACTGCGGTACAGCACACAGTACGATGAA
>NW_024044202.1:0-10101 GCF_014851395.1 Micropterus salmoides
GTATTATGATTGAAGTGTTTTTTCTATTTATCATAATGGTGACACCCCTTTGTTTGAGGTATGACAGGCTGAGAACCAGTGAGGAAACTGTGGTGAGGTTAGTTTATCTGCTGTCTTGGGTAAATGAGTCTCCTGTAGTAGGACAATGTCTGCTTGCAGATTATTTAGATGGTTAAAATTTTTTTATCCCTTTTCCCTTGAACCAACACCGCAGACATTCCAAGAGGTGAGCTTAAGTGTGGTCATCATTCAACTAAGGGATGTGGTGTAGGCTAGTGTGTGCAGTGTGTGGTATGCGCCTGTATGTGTGTGTGTATATGTGTTCATGTTGTACGCGCTTGCGTGTGTGTGCTAGCGGTGTGCCCGACTGTTTGTGAATTAAACAATATGAAAATAGCGCAGCTGATCAACGTGTAAACGGCAGAAGACGAGCACCATTAACAAATGAAAGAAACAGTGAAACAAAACAGAGGAAAATACACAAAACATTATCAGACAGTCAAGTCAGATCACCACAGTATACTGTTGAGACGTGCACTGTATTTAATAACTATTAACCCCTTAATGCCTGAATTTATTTACAATCAAAAAATAAACAAAAATTTTTGTTTTCATTTGCTTTCAAGCTGATGTTAAATTAAATGAAGATTGTTAATTTGTCTGTAGAACATAGAAAAGATATAAATTCAGGTATGTGTAGGTATGATGCAAATTAGCGACAACAGGCATAAACGAGAAACCAGGGCTTGCAAAAGGTTCCTAGGTACGTATCGAATATGCACCAACAGGCATTGGGGGAATCCATGTGCTATCTTGGCTTGCAGTCTGCAAGGAAGAGGTATGATGTGAATTCGCGACAATCGGCGTCAAGGGTTAACCTGCCATATGTCACGGAGTAATTAACTGAGAGGGAAAAAAATGATCGCATAGTGACACAGTTAACCTGTTGCTGGATTTGGTTCTTAGTAGAGCCAAGGAGTGGTGTCTTGGTCGCGGTACAGCTGGCCATCAATGTAAAGTTTATCCACTGCGATGAAAGCCCGTGATCCATCTCCAATAAGCTTCTTTCTTATTGGGAACAGGACTCGGCGTCGGTCCAGGATCTCCCGGAGAAACTGGTAATTAACGCTGAAGTTGGTCCCTCTCAGCTCCCTCACTCAATGAAAACACTGGTCAATGTAAACTTCAAGGTCTTCCAAACACTTCTAAACCTGTACTTAAACACCCCTGTCTCCACTACTAAATGCCTTCCATTGAGTAGCAACAAAATTATCAGCATTGTCATGTAACCATAACTTTAGTCATGGACATACCAAAATTCTCAGCTGCTTTTTCCACCCAAGCAGCAATATTTTCTCTCTTCAAGTGGCAAGCATCTGTTGTGAGAGTGATTTTAGTTTTGATGTATTTGAGTGTGTGTATATATATAATGTATGTACATTATTATTATATTATCCCCCTCTCACCCCCCTGTGGGGTGGTATGTGTCATCCTCAAGTTCGGGTCCTATACCAGAGGCCTGGGAGTTTGAGGGTTCTGTGCAGTATCTTAGCTGTTCCTAGGACTGCACTCTTCTGGACAGAGACCTCTGATGTTTTACCAGGAATCTGCTTTAGCCACTCTCCCAGTTTGGGGGTCACAGCCCCCAGTGCTCCGATTACCACTGGCACCACTGTTGCTCTTACTTTCCACATCTTTTCTAGCTCCTCTTTCAGCCCTTGGTATTTCTCAAGCTTCTCGTGTTCCTTCTTCTTGATGTTGCTGTCGCTTGGGATTGCCACATCTATCACTGCAGCCTTCTTCTGCTGTTTGTTGATCAACTGTTTGTCTGGTTGGTTAGCCATCACCAGTTTGTCAGTCTGGATCTTGACGTCCCACAGGATCTTAGCTCGGTCATTCTCAACTACCTTAGGAGGTGTCTTCCATTTTGACCTTGGGACTTCCAGCCCATACTCATGGCAGATGTTCCTGTACACTATGACAGCTACCTGGTTGTGGCGTTCCATGTATGCACTTCCTGCCTGCATCTTACACCCTACTTTTATGTGCTGTACTGTCTCAGGGGCATCCTTGCACAGTCTGCACCTGGGGTCCTGCCTGGTGTGGTAGCCCCCAGCCTCTATAGATCTTGTACTGAGTGCCTGTTCTTAGTGCTTCTGTGCTGTCCTTCAGTCCAGCCTTTTCCAGCTACTGGTAGGATTTGTTGATATCAGCCACTTCTTCTATTTGTCTGGTACATGCCGTGCAGCGGCTTGTCCCTCCATGAAGGTTCTTCATCTCCCTTGTCCTCACCTCACCATATATATATATATATATATATATATATAATCTCAGCACAGGAAAACCTGCATGGCAAAAAATGCCTGTCGCACCTCCGGGATCATCAGCCGGGAGCCACCCTTCATTGATGTTTCGCTCCATTTTTCCCAGAACATCTTGGGATGGTGGAGGGACGTCTCCCTGCCGCCCCTTGCAACTGACCCTAGTATGCTTAAGACCCTTGCCTCTACCCCACGTCTTACCTTTCCTCCTCAACCAAAGCCAGAAACTCCTTTCTCTGCTTCCTCTGCCAGCTCCTTCATGGTCTTCCTCAACTTTGCCCCATTGATGCCCATGGTCTTCTGGGTGGATGATCCCACAAAGCCTCTGCAGCCAACTTCCACAGGAAAGGTGGCTGTCCGCCACCCAACCTCTCTGCACTCAGCTGCCAGCTCTGAGAACTTATCCTTCTTCTGTTCGAAGGCTATATACTTTTCAGTGGTAAATAAACACAAATGCAATTTTTAAATGAAGGTTTTTATTATTAAGGGAACAAAAAATCCAAACCTACATGGCCCTGTGTGAAAAAGTGATTGCCCCCCAGTTAGAACATAAATCAATTGCGGTTTATCACATCTTTGGAAAGCCGAGTTCAATTTCTCTTGCCACACCCAGGCCTGATTAGTGTCACACCTGTTCTCAATCAAGAAATCACTTAAATAGGACCTCCCTTACAAAGTGAAGTATACCAAAGATCCTCGAAAGCTAGATGTAAATGCTCCATATTTGTATAGCGCCTTTCTAGTCTTTTCAACCACTCAAAGCGCTTTTACACTACATCTGCATTAACCAGTCAAACACATTCATACACTGAGCCTAAGTGCAGGCCTTTCAGGACCTGGAAGGCTTGCTGTGGTAAATGGAACCATGAATTCTGCGGTCTAACAAAAAGTGTCCGGCCATCTGTTCATGACCTCAAGCTGAAGCGCACTTGGGATCTGCAGCAGGACAATGATCCAAACCAGAGGTGAAAAGAGTACAAAAATATTAATAATAATATAAAGTTAAAGTACAATTACTTTGAACTTTTACTTAAGTACAAGTAAAATTAGTGGTATAAAAATCTACTCAAGTAAAAGTAAAAAGTCTCAAAATTTACTTTTACTACTGTTTTAACCTCCTAAAATAATAATAATAATAATAATATAATGATTTAATATCTTATTTATACTTAATAATATTGCAGTCTTTTGCGATTTAATAAGGGAACAAAACCATATGGTGCTTTCAATTTTAGTTTGTTTTGCAGATACTTTACCTAATCAATGGTGAAAAGCGAACACATTTTATGTTATAATGAGAAGTTTGAGAATGTTTTCTTTTCATTAGGCGGAACAAATTAGACTCTGGCGGGCTGCACTGGACTGGGAAAATGAGAAACACTGGACTGTACATCATATCCCTATTTACATTCAAATAGCTGGTAATTTTAATGGGATATCATAAGCATTAGTTTGATAAATAACTAGTTACCAGCAGGTTGCTACTGCCAACCAACGTTGTCATACACAGATGTCTTTTTGGATTTTTGGAGCAAAGCATCTTACCAAACTATGAAAACTTATTTTGTACCAACAATGGAAGTAGGCTATTATTTAACTGACCTCTACGTCAGGGTTCCTCAACTACATTTGTTCTAAGCAGACACTGTGGGGGCAGGAATATCAAAAATAATTGCCATATTACTGTTTAATATTTTCAACTTTCACAAAATGAACATTTTTATGTGAGTGTTAACAGACTCTTAAAAAACATGGCAGGCCTGAATACATAATAATAAATCTACATAGGCTACTACATAGACCTACTTAACAAGAAAATGCTCTCAGACCCAGGAGTTCAATGAGGAGTAATGGTTAGAATCTGTAATTGTAAATGTAACATTGGCACACATTGGCAGTAATCAACCGGTTTTGATGCAATTATGCACCTGCGCCATCATGGTGCATGAGACACCTGTAGTTACTGGTGGTAACAGCAGATGCCTTTTAATACCACAGTGCACAGAAATCTGGGGCAGCTAAACAAACTATTGGCGGGCAGTTAGTAGTATTTTCCATAATTATGTGAGCGGTCATGATCTGACTTTATGCTGCACACAACATGAGTCTGCAAACAGAGAAAGTGAAAGGAGTTGGTTACCTGGCTGAGAAGAATCAGAATCAGCTTTTATTTCCAGGTATGTGTACACATATGAGGAATTTGACTGAGGATTGTGCATCGCTCACGATGTGCTTACTCATACAAAAATACAAAATCACAATAATAAAAATAAAATAAAATCAGACACAGACTTCAGTGTAGACAACACAAATATACACACTATGAACAAAAACAATATAGACATATTGACAAATAGTTCAGTGAGCAGAGTGCAAATGAAGGAGTATGCACATGTCGGAGGTAGATGTGATATACAGGTACATATACATGCATACATGTACACATGTACACAGTGCAATGAAGCATAGTGAAAAGGATACTGGAATAAATAAGTATAAGTAATAAGTATTTTGTGCAGGAGTTATGACTTGAGGTAGGTGCATTGGTATACAGTATCTACAATATGACAATATATACAGCTCTGAAATAGAGAATGGTGAATAAATAAGAAGTGTTAGCCAGTAAACAGGTGGCTGATTAGAGACAGAGTTACTGGGTTATTGCACAAGAATTGTTCCTGACACCGTGAGTCAGAAATCAGCTGTTCATCAGAGTGATGGCTTGTGGGAACAAGCCATCACTCTGATGAACAGCTGATTTCTGACTCACGGTGTCAGGAACAATTCTTGTGCAATAACCCAGTAACTCTGTCTCTAATCAGCCACCTGTTTACTGGCTAACACTTCTTATTTATTCACCATTCTCTATTTCAGAGCTGTATATATTGTCATATTGTAGATACTGTATACCAATGCACCTACCTCAAGTCATAACTCCTGCACAAAATACTTATTACTTATACTTATTTATTCCAGTATCCTTTTCACTATGCTTCATTGCACTGTGTACATGTGTACATGTATGCATGTATATGTACCTGTATATCACATCTACCTCCGACATGTGCATACTCCTTCATTTGCACTCTGCTCACTGAACTATTTGTCAATATGTCTATATTGTTTTTGTTCATAGTGTGTATATTTGTGTTGTCTACACTGAAGTCTGTGTCTGATTTTATTTTATTTTTATTATTGTGATTTTGTATTTTTGTATGAGTAAGCACATCGTGAGCGATGCACAATCCTCAGTCAAATTCCTCATATGTGTACACATACCTGGAAATAAAAGCTGATTCTGATTCTTCTCAGCCAGGTAACCAACTCCTTTCACTTTCTCTGTTTGCAGACTCATGTTGTGTGCAGCATAAAGTCAGATCATGACCGCTCACATAATTATGGAAAATACTACTAACTGCCCGCCAATAGTTTGTTTAGCTGCCCCAGATTTCTGTGCACTGTGGTATTAAAAGGCATCTGCTGTTACCACCAGTAACTACAGGTGTCTCATGCACCATGATGGCGCAGGTGCATAATTGCATCAAAACCGGTTGATTACTGCCAATGTGTGCCAATGTTACATTTACAATTACAGATTCTAACCATTACTCCTCATTGAACTCCTGGGTCTGAGAGCATTTTCTTGTTAAGTAGGTCTATGTAGTAGCCTATGTAGATTTATTATTATGTATTCAGGCCTGCCATGTTTTTTAAGAGTCTGTTAACACTCACATAAAAATGTTCATTTTGTGAAAGTTGAAAATATTAAACAGTAATATGGCAATTATTTTTGATATTCCTGCCCCCACAGTGTCTGCTTAGAACAAATGTAGTTGAGGAACCCTGACGTAGAGGTCAGTTAAATAATAGCCTACTTCCATTGTTGGTACAAAATAAGTTTTCATAGTTTGGTAAGATGCTTTGCTCCAAAAATCCAAAAAGACATCTGTGTATGACAACGTTGGTTGGCAGTAGCAACCTGCTGGTAACTAGTTATTTATCAAACTAATGCTTATGATATCCCATTAAAATTACCAGCTATTTGAATGTAAATAGGGATATGATGTACAGTCCAGTGTTTCTCATTTTCCCAGTCCAGTGCAGCCCGCCAGAGTCTAATTTGTTCCGCCTAATGAAAAGAAAACATTCTCAAACTTCTCATTATAACATAAAATGTGTTCGCTTTTCACCATTGATTAGGTAAAGTATCTGCAAAACAAACTAAAATTGAAAGCACCATATGGTTTTGTTCCCTTATTAAATCGCAAAAGACTGCAATATTATTAAGTATAAATAAGATATTAAATCATTATATTATTATTATTATTATTTTAGGAGGTTAAAACAGTAGTAAAAGTAAATTTTGAGACTTTTTACTTTTACTTGAGTAGATTTTTATACCACTAATTTTACTTGTACTTAAGTAAAAGTTCAAAGTAATTGTACTTTAACTTTATATTATTATTAATTTTTGTACTCTTTTCACCTCTGGTTTGGATCATTGTCCTGCTGCAGATCCCAAGTGCGCTTCAGCTTGAGGTCATGAACAGATGGCCGGACACTTTTTGTTAGACCGCAGAATTCATGGTTCCATTTACCACAGCAAGCCTTCCAGGTCCTGAAAGGCCTGCACTTAGGCTCAGTGTATGAATGTGTTTGACTGGTTAATGCAGATGTAGTGTAAAAGCGCTTTGAGTGGTTGAAAAGACTAGAAAGGCGCTATACAAATATGGAGCATTTACATCTAGCTTTCGAGGATCTTTTGGTATACTTCACTTTGTAAGGGAGGTCCTATTTAAGTGATTTCTTGATTGAGAACAGGTGTGACACTAATCAGGCCTGGGTGTGGCAAGAGAAATTGAACTCGGCTTTCCAAAGATGTGATAAACCGCAATTGATTTATGTTCTAACTGGGGGGCAATCACTTTTTCACACAGGGCCATGTAGGTTTGGATTTTTTGTTCCCCTTAATAATAAAAACCTTCATTTAAAAATTGCATTTTGTGTTTATTTACCACTGAAAAGTATATAGCCTTCGAACAGAAGAAGGATAAGTTCTCAGAGCTGGCAGCTGAGTGCAGAGAGGTTGGGTGGCGGACAGCCACCTTTCCTGTGGAAGTTGGCTGCAGAGGCTTTGTGGGATCATCCACCCAGAAGACCATGGGCATCAATGGGGCAAAGTTGAGGAAGACCATGAAGGAGCTGGCAGAGGAAGCAGAGAAAGGAGTTTCTGGCTTTGGTTGAGGAGGAAAGGTAAGACGTGGGGTAGAGGCAAGGGTCTTAAGCATACTAGGGTCAGTTGCAAGGGGCGGCAGGGAGACGTCCCTCCACCATCCCAAGATGTTCTGGGAAAAATGGAGCGAAACATCAATGAAGGGTGGCTCCCGGCTGATGATCCCGGAGGTGCGACAGGCATTTTTTTGCCATGCAGGTTTTCCTGTGCTGAGATTATATATATATATATATATATATATATATGAGGTGAGGACAAGGGAGATGAAGAACCTTCATGGAGGGACAAGCCGCTGCACGGCATGTACCAGACAAATAGAAGAAGTGGCTGATATCAACAAATCCTACCAGTAGCTGGAAAAGGCTGGACTGAAGGACAGCACAGAAGCACTAAGAACAGGCACTCAGTACAAGATCTATAGAGGCTGGGGGCTACCACACCAGGCAGGACCCCAGGTGCAGACTGTGCAAGGATGCCCCTGAGACAGTACAGCACATAAAAGTAGGGTGTAAGATGCAGGCAGGAAGTGCATACATGGAACGCCACAACCAGGTAGCTGTCATAGTGTACAGGAACATCTGCCATGAGTATGGGCTGGAAGTCCCAAGGTCAAAATGGAAGACACCTCCTAAGGTAGTTGAGAATGACCGAGCTAAGATCCTGTGGGACGTCAAGATCCAGACTGACAAACTGGTGATGGCTAACCAACCAGACAAACAGTTGATCAACAAACAGCAGAAGAAGGCTGCAGTGATAGATGTGGCAATCCCAAGCGACAGCAACATCAAGAAGAAGGAACACGAGAAGCTTGAGAAATACCAAGGGCTGAAAGAGGAGCTAGAAAAGATGTGGAAAGTAAGAGCAACAGTGGTGCCAGTGGTAATCGGAGCACTGGGGGCTGTGACCCCCAAACTGGGAGAGTGGCTAAAGCAGATTCCTGGTAAAACATCAGAGGTCTCTGTCCAGAAGAGTGCAGTCCTAGGAACAGCTAAGATACTGCACAGAACCCTCAAACTCCCAGGCCTCTGGTATAGGACCCGAACTTGAGGATGACACATACCACCCCACAGGGGGGTGAGAGGGGGATAATATAATAATAATGTACATACATTATATATACACACACTCAAATACATCAAAACTAAAATCACTCTCACAACAGATGCTTGCCACTTGAAGAGAGAAAATATTGCTGCTTGGGTGGAAAAAGCAGCTGAGAATTTTGGTATGTCCATGACTAAAGTTATGGTTACATGACAATGCTGATAATTTTGTTGCTACTCAATGGAAGGCATTTAGTAGTGGAGACAGGGGTGTTTAAGTACAGGTTTAGAAGTGTTTGGAAGACCTTGAAGTTTACATTGACCAGTGTTTTCATTGAGTGAGGGAGCTGAGAGGGACCAACTTCAGCGTTAATTACCAGTTTCTCCGGGAGATCCTGGACCGACGCCGAGTCCTGTTCCCAATAAGAAAGAAGCTTATTGGAGATGGATCACGGGCTTTCATCGCAGTGGATAAACTTTACATTGATGGCCAGCTGTACCGCGACCAAGACACCACTCCTTGGCTCTACTAAGAACCAAATCCAGCAACAGGTTAACTGTGTCACTATGCGATCATTTTTTTCCCTCTCAGTTAATTACTCCGTGACATATGGCAGGTTAACCCCTTGACGCCGATTGTCGCGAATTCACATCATACCTCTTCCTTGCAGACTGCAAGCCAAGATAGCACATGGATTCCCCCAATGCCTGTTGGTGCATATTCGATACGTACCTAGGAACCTTTTGCAAGCCCTGGTTTCTCGTTTATGCCTGTTGTCGCTAATTTGCATCATACCTACACATACCTGAATTTATATCTTTTCTATGTTCTACAGACAAATTAACAATCTTCATTTAATTTAACATCAGCTTGAAAGCAAATGAAAACAAAAATATTTTGTTTATTTTTTGATTGTAAATAAATTCAGGCATTAAGGGGTTAATAGTTATTAAATACAGTGCACGTCTCAACAGTATACTGTGGTGATCTGACTTGACTGTCTGATAATGTTTTGTGTATTTTCCTCTGTTTTTGTTTCACTGTTTCTTTCATTTGTTAATGGTGCTCGTCTTCTGCCGTTTACACGTTGATCAGCTGCGCTATTTTCATATTGTTTAATTCACAAACAGTCGGGCACACCGCTAGCACACACACGCAAGCGCGTACAACATGAACACATATACACACACACATACAGGCGCATACCACACACTGCACACACTAGCCTACACCACATCCCTTAGTTGAATGATGACCACACTTAAGCTCACCTCTTGGAATGTCTGCGGTGTTGGTTCAAGGGAAAAGGGATAAAAAAATTTTAACCATCTAAATAATCTGCAAGCAGACATTGTCCTACTACAGGAGACTCATTTACCCAAGACAGCAGATAAACTAACCTCACCACAGTTTCCTCACTGGTTCTCAGCCTGTCATACCTCAAAACAAAGGGGTGTCACCATTATGATAAATAGAAAACACACTTCAATCATAATACCACTA
>NW_024044203.1:0-12094 GCF_014851395.1 Micropterus salmoides
ACTTTGGAGTAAATTTAACTCACTTTCTGTTGTTTTACACAGATCAGTCACAGGACAGAGTGTTTCACCAGATCTCACCTTTACAACAAAAATACCAATTTGATACACCCATATTTCACTGAACAGGACTCTCTTGCTTCTCAAGCCTAAGCGAGCGTGTAAAGCTCCTTTTGTGGACTTTATGAGCTAACTGCCACCTAATGAGTTCTAAATGGAGTTTTAATACCA
Organism: Micropterus salmoides; assembly: GCF_014851395.1. Classification (NCBI taxonomy): domain Eukaryota; kingdom Metazoa; phylum Chordata; class Actinopteri; order Centrarchiformes; family Centrarchidae; genus Micropterus; species Micropterus salmoides. Next base: position 229 of record NW_024044203.1, read on the forward strand.
AAATACAACTGTATCATGGGTGTGGGACTGATTTGAGCTGTTGTGATTTGGGGCCCTATGTGGCCCCTGAAAGAAACTAGCTTGGGAAAGGCGGCAGAAGGTTGAGATTCAAGATTCTTGATGGTGTTGTCTCTGTAAGTTCTCCTCGGTAAGTTTGAAGCCATTTGGAGCTCAACTCAGAGATTTCTACATGAAAGCCTCTAAAAGGTAGAAGCAGGCTGTTTAGCCTGTACACACTGAGTTGATGGCTTCCAGTGACCTGTTGTACTTTGGAGTCAAATTTAACTCACTTTCTGTTGTTTTACACAGATCAGTCACAGGACAGAGTGTTTCACCAGATCTCAACTTTACAACAAAACAATACCAATTTCATACAGCCATATTTCACTGAACAGGACTCATGTAGAGATTTCTACATGAAAGCCTCTAAAAGGTAGAAGCAGCTGTTTTAGCCTGTACACACTGAGTTGATGGCTTCCAGTGACCTGTTGTACTTTGGAGTCAAATTTAACTCACTTTCTGTTGTTTTACACAGACCAGTCACAGGACAGAGTGTTTCACCAGATCTCCTTTACAGCAAAAAATACCAATTTCATACAGCCATATTTCACTGAACAGTAATCTTTTGCTTCTTAAGCCTAAGCGAGTGTGTAAAGCTCCTTTTGTGGATTTTATGAGCTACTAACCACCTAATCTCTAAATGGAGTTTAATACCAAAATACAACTGTATGATGGGTGTGGGGACGCTGATTTGAGCTGTTGTGATTTGGGGCCCCTATGTGGCCCCTGAAAGAAACTAGCTTGGGAAAGGCGGCAGAAGGTTGAGATTCAAGATTCTTGATGGTGTTGTCTCTGTAAGTCTCTCGGAAGTTTGAAGCCATTTGGAGCTCAACTCAGAGATTTACATGAAAGCCTCTAAAAGGTAGAAGCAGCTGTTTTAGCCTGTACACACTGAGTTGATGCTTCCAGTGACCTGTTGTACTTTGGAGTCAAATTTAACTCACTTCCTGTTGTTTTACACAGATCAGTCACAGGACAGAGTGTTTCACCAGATCTCAACTTTACAACAAACAATACCAATTTCATACAGCCATATTTCACTGAACAGGACTCTCTTGCTTCTCAAGCCTAAGCGAGCGTGTAAAGCTCCTTTTGTGGACTTTATGAGCTAACAGCCACCTATAAGTTCTAAATGGAGTTTTAATACCAAAATACAACTGTATGATGGGTGTGGGACGCTGATTTGAGCTGTTGTGATTTGGGGCCCCTATGTGGCCCCTGAAAGAAACTAGCTTGGGAAAGGCGGCAGAAGGTTGAGATTCAAGATTCTTGATGGTGTTGTCTCTGTAAGTCTCCTCGGTAAGTTTGAAGCCATTTGGAGCTCAACTCAGAGATTTCTACATGAAAGCCTCTAAAAGGTAGAAGCAGGCTGTTTTAGCCTGTACACACTGAGTTGATGGCTTCCAGTGACCTGTTGGACGTTGGAGTCAAATTTAACTCACTTTCTGTTGTTTTACACAGATCAGTCACAGGACAGAGTGTTTCACCAGATCTCAACTTTACAACAAACAATACCAATTTCATACAGCCATATTTCACTGAACAGGACTCATGTAGAGATTTCTACATGAAAGCCTCTAAAAGGTAGAAGCAGGCTGTTTTACCCTGTACACACTGAGTTGATGGCTTCCAGTGACCTGTTGTACTTTGGAGTCAAATTTAACTCACTTTCTGTTGTTTTACACAGATCAGTCACAGGACAGAGTGTTTCACCAGATCTCACCTTTACAACAAAAAATACCAATTTGTTACACCATATTTCACTGAACAGGACTCTCTTGCTTCTCAAGCCTAAGCGAGCGTGTAAAGCTCCTTTTGTGGACTTTATGAGCTAACTGCCACCTAATGAGTTCTAAATGGAGTTTTAATACCAAAATACAACTGTATCATGGGTGTGGGACGCTGATTTGAGCTGTTGTGATTTGGGGCCCCTATGTGGCCCCTGAAAGAAACTAGCTTGGGAAAGGCGGCAGAAGGTTGAGATTCAAGATTCTTGATGGTGTTGTCTCTGTAAGTCTCCTCGGTAAGTTTGAAGCCATTTGGAGCTCAACTCAGAGATTTCTACATGAAAGCCTCTAAAAGGTAGAAGCAGGCTGTTTTAGCCTGTACACACTGAGTTGATGGCTTCCAGTGACCTGTTGGACGTTGGAGTCAAATTTAACTCACTTTCTGTTGTTTTACACAGATCAGTCACAGGACAGAGTGTTTCACCAGATCTCACTTTACAACAAACAATACCAATTTCATACAGCCATATTTCACTGAACAGGACTCATGTAGAGATTCTACATGAAAGCCTCTAAAAGGTAGAAGCAGGCTGTTTTAGCCTGTACACACTGAGTTGATGGCTTCCAGTGACCTGTTGTACTTTGGAGTCAAATTTAACTCACTTTCTGTTGTTTTACACAGATCAGTCACAGGACAGAGTGTTTCACCAGATCTCACCTTTACAACAAAAATACCAATTTGATATACCCATATTTCACTGAACAGGACTCTTGCTTCTCAAGCCTAAGCGAGCGTGTAAAGCTCCTTTTGTGGACTTTATGAGCTAACTGCCACCTAATGAGTTCTAAATGGAGTTTTAATACCAAAATACAACTGTATGATGGGTGTGGGACGCTGATTTGAGCTGTTGTGATTTGGGGCCCCTATGTGGCCCCTGAAAGAAACTAGCTTGGGAAAGGCGGCAGAAGGTTGAGATTCAAGATTCTTGATGGTGTTGTCTCTGTAAGTCTCCTCGGTAAGTTTGAAGCCATTTGGAGCTCAACTCAGAGATTTCTACATGAAAGCCTCTAAAAGGTAGAAGCAGGCTGTTTTAGCCTGTACACACTGAGTTGATGGCTTCCAGTGACCTGTTGTACTTTGGAGTCAAATTTAACTCACTTTCTGTTGTTTTACACAGATCAGTCACAGGACAGAGTGTTTCACCAGATCTCAACTTTACAACAAAAATACCAATTTCATACACCATATTTCACTGAACAGGACTCTCTTGCTTCTCAAGCCTAAGCGAGCGTGTAAAGCTCCTTTTGTGGACTTTATGAGATAACTGCCACCTAATGAGTTCTAAATGGAGTTTTAATACCAAAATACAACTGTATGATGGGTGTGGGACGCTGATTTGAGCTGTTGTGATTTGGGGCCCCTATGTGGCCCCTGAAAGAAACTAGCTTGGGAAAGGCGGCAGAAGGTTGAGATTCAAGATTCTTGATGGTGTTGTCTCTGTAAGTCTCCTCGGTAAGTTTGAAGCCATTTGGAGCTCAACTCAGAGATTTCTACATGAAAGCCTCTAAAAGGTAGAAGCAGGCTGTTTTAGCCTGTACACACTGAGTTGATGGCTTCCAGTGACCGTTGGACTTTGGAGTCAAATTTAACTCACTTTCTGTTGTTTTACACAGATCAGTCACAGGACAGAGTGTTTCACCAGATCTCAACTTTACAACAAACAATACCAATTTCATACAGCCATATTTCACTGAACAGGACTCATGTAGAGATTTCTACATGAAAGCCTCTAAAAGGTAGAAGCAGGCTGTTTTACCCTGTACACACTGAGTTGATGGCTTCCAGTGACCTGTTGTACTTTGGAGTCAAATTTAACTCACTTTCTGTTGTTTTACACAGACCAGTCACAGGACAGAGTGTTTCACCAGATCTCACCTTTACAGCAAAAAATACCAATTTCATACAGCCATATTTCACTGAACAGGAATCTTTTTCTTAAGCCTAAGCGAGTGTGTAAAGCTCCTTTTGTGGATTTATGAGCTAACTGCCACCTAATAAGTTCTAAATGGAGTTTTAATACCAAAATACAACTGTATGATGGGTGTGGGACGCTGATTTGAGCTGTTGTGATTTGGGGCCCCTATGTGGCCCCTGAAAGAAACTAGCTTGGGAAAGGCGGCAGAAGGTTGAGATTCAAGATTCTTGATGGTGTTGTCTCTGTAAGTCTCCTCGGTAAGTTTGAAGCCATTTGGAGCTCAACTCAGAGATTTCTACATGAAAGCCTCTAAAAGGTAGAAGCAGGCTGTTTTAGCCTGTACACACTGAGTTGATGGCTTCCAGTGACCTGTTGTACTTTGGAGTCAAATTTAACTCACTTTCTGTTGTTTTACACAGATCAGTCACAGGACAGAGTGTTTCACCAGATCTCACCTTTACAACAAACAATACCAATTTCATACAGCCATATTTCACTGAACAGGACTCTCTTGCTTCTCAAGCCTAAGCGAGCGTGTAAAGCTCCTTTTGTGGACTTTATGAGCTAACTGCCACCTAATGAGTTCTAAATGGAGTTTTAATACCAAAATACAACTGTATGATGGGTGTGGGACGCTGATTTGAGCTGTTGTGATTTGGGGCCCCTATGTGGCCCCTGAAAGAAACTAGCTTGGGAAAGGCGGCAGAAGGTTGAGATTCAAGATTCTTGATGGTGTTGTCTCTGTAAGTCTCCTCGGTAAGTTTGAAGCCATTTGGAGCTCAACTCAGAGATTTCTACATGAAAGCCTCTAAAAGGTAGAAGCAGGCTGTTTTAGCCTGTACACACTGAGTTGATGGCTTCCAGTGACCTGTTGGACTTTGGAGTCAAATTTAACTCACTTTCTGTTGTTTTACACAGATCAGTCACAGGACAGAGTGTTTCACCAGATCTCAACTTTACAACAAACAATACCAATTTCATACAGCCATATTTCACTGAACAGGACTCATGTAGAGATTTCTACATGAAAGCCTCTAAAAGGTAGAAGCAGGCTGTTTTAGCCTGTACACACTGAGTTGATGGCTTCCAGTGACCTGTTGTACTTTGGAGTCAAATTTAACTCACTTTCTGTTGTTTTACACAGATCAGTCACAGGACAGAGTGTTTCACCAGATCTCACCTTTACAACAAAAAATACCAATTTGATACACCCATATTTCACTGAACAGGACTCTCTTGCTTCTCAAGCCTAAGCGAGCGTGTAAAGCTCCTTTTGTGGACTTTATGAGCTAACTGCCACCTAATGAGTTCTAAATGGAGTTTTAATACCAAAATACAACTGTATGATGGGTGTGGGACGCTGATTTGAGCTGTTGTGATTTGGGGCCCCTATGTGGCCCCTGAAAGAAACTAGCTTGGGAAAGGCGGCAGAAGGTTGAGATTCAAGATTCTTGATGGTGTTGTCTCTGTAAGTCTCCTCGGTAAGTTTGAAGCCATTTGGAGCTCAACTCAGAGATTTCTACATGAAAGCCTCTAAAAGGTAGAAGCAGGCTGTTTTAGCCTGTACACACTGAGTTGATGGCTTCCAGTGACCTCTTGGACGTTGGAGTCAAATTTAACTCACTTTCTGTTGTTTTACACAGATCAGTCACAGGACAGAGTGTTTCACCAGATCTCACCTTTACAACAAAAATACCAATTTGATACACCCATATTTCACTGAACAGGACTCTCTTGCTTCTCAAGCCTAAGCGAGCGTGTAAAGCTCCTTTTGTGGACTTTATGAGCTAACTGCCACCTAATGAGTTCTAAATGGAGTTTTAATACCAAAACCAATTGTATGATGGGTGTGGGACGCTGATTTGAGCTGTTGTGATTTGGGGCCCCTATGTGGCCCCTGAAAGAAACTAGCTTGGGAAAGGCGGCAGAAGGTTGAGATTCAAGATTCTTGATGGTGTTGTCTCTGTAAGTCTCCTCGGTAAGTTTGAAGCCATTTGGAGCTCAACTCAGAGATTTCTACATGAAAGCCTCTAAAAGGTAGAAGCAGGCTGTTTTAGCCTGTACACACTGAGTTGATGGCTTCCAGTGACCTGTTGTACTTTGGAGTCAAATTTAACTCACTTTCTGTTGTTTTACACAGATCAGTCACAGGACAGAGTGTTTCACCAGATCTCACCTTTACAACAAAAAATACCAATTTGATACACCCATATTTCACTGAACAGGACTCTCTTGCTTCTCAAGCCTAAGCGAGCGTGTAAAGCTCCTTTTGTGGACTTTATGAGCTAACTGCCACCTAATGAGTTCTAAATGGAGTTTTAATACCAAAATACAACTGTATGATGGGTGTGGGACGCTGATTTGAGCTGTTGTGATTTGGGGCCCCTATGTGGCCCCTGAAAGAAACTAGCTTGGGAAAGGCGGCAGAAGGTTGAGATTCAAGATTCTTGATGGTGTTGTCTCTGTAAGTCTCCTCGGTAAGTTTGAAGCCATTTGGAGCTCAACTCAGAGATTTCTACATGAAAGCCTCTAAAAGGTAGAAGCAGGCTGTTTTAGCCTGTACACACTGAGTTGATGGCTTCCAGTGACCTGTTGGACGTTGGAGTCAAATTTAACTCACTTTCTGTTGTTTTACACAGATCAGTCACAGGACAGAGTGTTTCACCAGATCTCAACTTTACAACAAACAATACCAATTTCATACAGCCATATTTCACTGAACAGGACTCATGTAGAGATTTCTACATGAAAGCCTCTAAAAGGTAGAAGCAGGCTGTTTTACCCTGTACACACTGAGTTGATGGCTTCCAGTGACCTGTTGTACTTTGGAGTCAAATTTAACTCACTTTCTGTTGTTTTACACAGATCAGTCACAGGACAGAGTGTTTCACCAGATCTCACCTTTACAACAAAAATACCAATTTGATACACCCATATTTCACTGAACAGGACTCTCTTGCTTCTCAAGCCTAAGCGAGCGTGTAAAGCTCCTTTTGTGGACTTTATGAGCTAACTGCCACCTAATGAGTTCTAAATGGAGTTTTAATACCAAAATACAACTGTATGATGGGTGTGGGACGCTGATTTGAGCTGTTGTGATTTGGGGCCCCTATGTGGCCCCTGAAAGAAACTAGCTTGGGAAAGGCGGCAGAAGGTTGAGATTCAAGATTCTTGATGGTGTTGTCTCTGTAAGTCTCCTCGGTAAGTTTGAAGCCATTTGGAGCTCAACTCAGAGATTTCTACATGAAAGCCTCTAAAAGGTAGAAGCAGGCTGTTTTAGCCTGTACACACTGAGTTGATGGCTTCCAGTGACCTGTTGTACTTTGGAGTCAAATTTAACTCACTTTCTGTTGTTTTACACAGATCAGTCACAGGACAGAGTGTTTCACCAGATCTCAACTTTACAACAAACAATACCAATTTCATACAGCCATATTTCACTGAACAGGACTCATGTAGAGATTTCTACATGAAAGCCTCTAAAAGGTAGAAGCAGGCTGTTTTAGCCTGTACACACTGAGTTGATGGCTTCCAGTGACCTGTTACTTTGGAGTCAAATTTAACTCACTTTCTGTTGTTTTACACAGATCAGTCACAGGACAGAGTGTTTCACCAGATCTCACCTTTACAGCAAAAATACCAATTTCATACAGCCATATTTCACTGAACAGTAATCTTTTGCTTCTTAAGCCTAAGCGAGTGTGTAAAGCTCCTTTTGTGGATTTTATGAGCTAACAACCACCTAATAAGTTCTAAATGGAGTTTTAATACCAAAATACAACTGTATGATGGGTGTGGGACGCTGATTTGAGCTGTTGTGATTTGGGGCCCCTATGTGGCCCCTGAAAGAAACTAGCTTGGGAAAGGCGGCAGAAGGTTGAGATTCAAGATTCTTGATGGTGTTGTCTCTGTAAGTCTCCTCGGTAAGTTTGAAGCCATTTGGAGCTCAACTCAGAGATTTCTACATGAAAGCCTCTAAAAGGTAGAAGCAGGCTGTTTTAGCCTGTACACACTGAGTTGATGGCTTCCAGTGACCTGTTGTACTTTGGAGTCAAATTTAACTCACTTTCTGTTGTTTTACACAGATCAGTCACAGGACAGAGTGTTTCACCAGATCTCACCTTTACAACAAAAAATACCAATTTGATACACCCATATTTCACTGAACAGGACTCTCTTGCTTCTCAAGCCTAAGCGAGCGTGTAAAGCTCCTTTTGTGGACTTTATGAGCTAACTGCCACCTAATGAGTTCTAAATGGAGTTTTAATACCAAAATACAACTGTATGATGGGTGTGGGACGCTGATTTGAGCTGTTGTGATTTGGGGCCCCTATGTGGCCCCTGAAAGAAACTAGCTTGGGAAAGGCGGCAGAAGGTTGAGATTCAAGATTCTTGATGGTGTTGTCTCTGTAAGTCTCCTCGGTAAGTTTGAAGCCATTTGGAGCTCAACTCAGAGATTTCTACATGAAAGCCTCTAAAAGGTAGAAGCAGGCTGTTTTAGCCTGTACACACTGAGTTGATGGCTTCCAGTGACCTGTTGGACTTTGGAGTCAAATTTAACTCACTTTCTGTTGTTTTACACAGATCAGTCACAGGACAGAGTGTTTCACCAGATCTCAACTTTACAACAAACAATACCAATTTCATACAGCCATATTTCACTGAACAGGACTCATGTAGAGATTTCTACATGAAAGCCTCTAAAAGGTAGAAGCAGGCTGTTTTACCCTGTACACACTGAGTTGATGGCTTCCAGTGACCTGTTGTACTTTGGAGTCAAATTTAACTCACTTTCTGTTGTTTTACACAGATCAGTCACAGGACAGAGTGTTTCACCAGATCTCACCTTTACAACAAAAAATACCAATTTGATACACCCATATTTCACTGAACAGGACTCTCTTGCTTCTCAAGCCTAAGCGAGTGTGTAAAGCTCCTTTTGTGGACTTTATGAGCTAACTGCCACCTAATGAGTTCTAAATGGAGTTTTAATACCAAAATACAACTGTATGATGGGTGTGGGACGCTGATTTGAGCTGTTGTGATTTGGGGCCCCTATGTGGCCCCTGAAAGAAACTAGCTTGGGAAAGGCGGCAGAAGGTTGAGATTCAAGATTCTTGATGGTGTTGTCTCTGTAAGTCTCCTCGGTAAGTTTGAAGCCATTTGGAGCTCAACTCAGAGATTTCTACATGAAAGCCTCTAAAAGGTAGAAGCAGGCTGTTTTAGCCTGTACACACTGAGTTGATGGCTTCCAGTGACCTGTTGGACGTTGGAGTCAAATTTAACTCACTTTCTGTTGTTTTACACAGATCAGTCACAGGACAGAGTGTTTCACCAGATCTCACCTTTACAACAAAAAATACCAATTTGATACACCCATATTTCACTGAACAGGACTCTCTGTTCTCAAGCCTAAGCGAGCGTGTAAAGCTCCTTTTGTGGACTTTATGAGCTAACTGCCACCTAATGAGTTCTAAATGGAGTTTTAATACAAAACCAACTGTTATGATGGGTGTGGGACGCTGATTTGAGCTGTGTGTGATTTGGGGCCCCTATGTGGCCCCTGAAAGAAACTAGCTTGGGAAAGGCGGCAGAAGGTTGAGATTCAAGATTCTTGATGGTGTTGTCTCTGTAAGTCCTCGGTAAGTTTGAAGCCATTTGGAGCTCAACTCAGAGATTTCTACATGAAAGCCTCTAAAAGGTAGAAGCAGGCTGTTTTAGCCTGTACACACTGAGTTGATGGCTTCCAGTGACCTGTTGTACTTTGGAGTCAAATTTAACTCACTTTCTGTTGTTTTACACAGATCAGTCACAGGACAGAGTGTTTCACCAGATCTCAACTTTAAAACAAACAATACCAATTTGATACAGCCATATTTCACTGAACAGGACTCTTGCTTCTCAAGCCTAAGCGAGCGTGTAAAGCTCTTTTGTGGACTTTATGAGCTAACTGCCACCTAAGAGTTCTAAATGGAGTTTTAATACCAAAATACAACTGTATGATGGGTGTGGGACGCTGATTTGAGCTGTTGTGATTTGGGGCCCCTAGTGGCCCCTGAAAGAAACTAGCTTGGAAAGGCGGCAGAAGGTTGAGATTCAAGATTCTTGATGGTGTTGTCTGTAAGTCTCCTCGGTAAGTTTGAAGCCATTTGGAGCTCAACTCAGAGATTTCTACATGAAAGCCTCTAAAAGGTAGAAGCAGGCTGTTTTAGCCTGTACACACTGAGTTGATGGCTTCCAGTGACCTGTTGGACGTTGGAGTCAAATTTAACTCACTTTCTGTTGTTTTACACAGATCAGTCACAGGACAGAGTGTTTCACCAGATCTCAACTTAAACAAACAATACCAATTTCATACAGCCATATTTCAATGAACAGGACTCATGTAGAGATTTCTACATGAAAGCCTCTAAAAGGTAGAAGCAGGCTGTTTACCCTGTACACACTGAGTTGATGGCTTCCAGTGACCTGTTGTACTTTGGAGTCAAATTTAACTCACTTCTGTTGTTTTACACAGATCAGTCACAGGACAGAGTGTTTCACCAGATCTCACCTTCAACAACAAAATACCAATTTGATACACCATATTTCACTGAACAGGACTCTCTGATTCTCAAGCCTAAGCGAGCGTGTAAAGCTCCTTTTGTGGACTTTATGAGCTAACTGCCACCAGAGTTCTAAATGGAGTTTTAATACCAAAATACAACTGTATGATGGGTGTGGGACGCTGATGAGCTGTTGTGATTTGGGGCCCTAGTGGCCCCTGAAAGAAACTAGCTTGGGAAAGGCGGCAGAAGGTTGAGATTCAAGATTCTTGATGGTGTTGTCTCTGTAAGTCTCCTCGGTAAGTTTGAAGCCATTTGGAGCTCAACTCAGAGATTTCTACATGAAAGCCTCTAAAAGGTAGAAGCAGGCTGTTTTAGCCTGTACACACTGAGTTGATGGCTTCCAGTGACCTGTTGTACTTTGGAGTCAAATTTAACTCACTTTCGTTGTTTTACACAGATCAGTCACAGGACAGAGTGTTTCACCAGATCTCAACTTTACAACAAACAATACCAATTTCATACAGCCATATTTCACTGAACAGGACTCATGTAGAGATTTCTACATGAAAGCCTCTAAAAGGTAGAAGCAGGCTGTTTTAGCCTGTACACACTGAGTTGATGGCTTCCAGTGACCTTTGTACTTTGGAGTCAAATTAACTCACTTTCTGTTGTTTTACACAGACCAGTCACAGGACAGAGTGTTTCACCAGATCTCATACAGCAAAAAATACCAATTTCATACAGCCATATTTCACTGAACAGTAATCTTTTGCTTCTTAAGCCTAAGCGAGGTGTAAAGCTCCTTTGTGGTTTTATGAGCTAACTAACACCTAATAAGTTCTAAATGGAGTTTAATACCAAAATACAACTGTATGAGGGGTGGGACGCTGATTTGAGCTGTTGTGATTTGGGGCCCCTATGTGGCCCCTGAAAGAAACTAGCTTGGGAAAGGCGGCAGAAGGTTGAGATTCAAGATTCTTGATGGTGTTGTCTCTGTAAGTCTCCTCGGTAAGTTTGAAGCCATTTGGAGCTCAACTCAGAGATTTCTACATGAAAGCCTCTAAAAGGTAGAAGCAGGCTGTTTTAGCTGTACACACTGAGTTGATGGCTTCCAGTGACCTGTTGTACTTTGGAGTCAAATTTAACTCACTTTCTGTTGTTTTACACAGATCAGTCACAGGACAGAGTGTTTCACCAGATCTCACCTTACAACAAAAAATACCAATTTGATACACCCATATTTCACTGAACAGGACTCTCTGCTTCTCAAGCCTAGCGAGCGTGTAAGCTCCTTTTGTGGACTTTATGAGCTAACTGCCAACCTAATGAGTTCTAAATGGAGTTTTAATACAAAAACCAACTGTATGAGGGTGTGGGACGCTGATTTGAGCTGTTGTGATTTGGGGCCCTATGTGGCCCTGAAAGAAACTAGCTTGGGAAAGGCGGAAGAAGGTTGAGATTCAAGATTCTTGATGGTGTTGTCTCTGTAAGTCTCCTCGGTAAGTTTGAAGCCATTTGGAGCTCAACTCAGAGATTTTACATGAAAGCCTCTAAA
>NW_024044204.1:0-8626 GCF_014851395.1 Micropterus salmoides
TGGTGAAACACTCTGCCCTGTGACTGATCTGTGTAAAACGTCTAGGGTTACGTATGTAACCCTGGTTCCCCGAGAAGGGGAACGAGAGACTGCGTCGGTTACGACACTATGGGAACGCCTCTAGGCGAAGCAGGTCTGAACGTGAATGAAATCACTCCAATCCTATTGGCCTGTTGCTAGAACGGTAAGGTGTGACGGAATAACCGGAGGAGTATAAAGCACACCTGTACACACTCATCATTAGCTTAAACTATGAAGCAGGCGCTTCAGGCGGGGAGAGAGGTGCGGCGGCCGACGCAGTCTCTCGTTCCCCTTCTCGGGGAACCAGGGTTACATACGTAACCCGAGACGTTCCCCTTCGAGGGAACTCGAACTGCGTCGGTTACGACACTATGGGAACGAGATACCCACTAAACCGTGCCGAAAACCCCGCCTGCCCCTGTGTGCAATAAAGTGGCACTACTAAGAGGAGAGCGCACGAGTGCCAGGTGCCGAAGGAAGGTCAAGACTGTAAAACCGAATGAATGTGTGCGGAGTGGCCCAGCCAGCCGCTAAACAACATCCTGCAAGAGGCCCCGGAAAGGAGGGCTCGAGAGGCCGCCTTGCCTCTGGTAGAATGAGCCCTCACAGCCACAGGTGAAGGCAAACCGCGCACCTGATAGGCCAGGGAAATAGTCTGAACAATCCAGTTGCTAATAGTATGTTTGGATGCAGGGAGCCCGGCCCTGGGAGACCCAAAACACACTAGCAGCTGGTCAGCCTTCCTCCAACGGGAGGACCTCAGAGTGTAAATACTCAGTGCTCTGACAGGGCAGAGCAGATGAAGTCTCCCGTCCTCCGCCGTCACATGAGGTGGAGGATGAAATGCCTGCAGCACTGTGGACCCTGCCGCACAAGAAGGCACTTTAGGGATGTATCCTGAACGAGGGTGCAGGATAGCCCTAATATTCCCCGGGGCAAACTCCAGGCTTTGCGGGGAAACCGAAAGCGCTTGGAGCTCCCCCACCCTCCTCAGAGAGGTGATAGCAAGGAGAAAGGCCATCTTGAGGGTCAAGTGCTTAGCCTCAGCTGACTCCAGGGGTTTGAAGGGGGCCTCAGCCAACGCCCCAAGAACCACTGCCAGATCCCAAGTGGGAACCTTGGACCGAGTCGCAGGTCTCATCCTCCGGGCACCACGGAGGAAAAGTACAACCAAGGGAAGTTTCCCCAAGAACCCCTCCCTCAGAGGGGTGTGGAAAGATGAAATAGCTGCCACGTACACCTTGAGGGTGGAAGGGGAAAGACCAGCAGAGAACCGGTCCTGGAGGAACTCAAGTACCTGAACCACCGGGCAGGTAACAGGGTCCACCGACCGCTCCCTACACCAAGTGGAGAAAACACTCCACTTCAGGCCGTACATCCTCCGTGTGGACGGGGCCCTGGAGCTCAGGAGGGTCTCGACTGCTCCGGCTGTTAGACCCGCCTCTAGGTACTGTGCCCCCTCAGGGGCCAGACCCACAGTCGCCATATGGCGGGGCAAGGGTGAAGAACCCGGCCCTGCGCCTGGGACAGCAGGTCTCTCCTCAGAGGGACCCGCCACGGCGGGCCGTCCAGGAGCGACATGATGTCCGAGAACCACACCCGGGTTGGCCAGAACGGGGCTACGAGCAGTAGGCCGACATAGTCCTGGCGGACCCGCTCCAGAACCCCGGGAGCAGAGCGACTGGGGGAAAAGCGTACAGACGTAGCCTCGGCCACGAATGTACCATGGCGTCCAGACCCAACGGGGCTGGAGGAACGAGAGAAACCATAGCGGGCAGTGCGTAGTCTCTTGAGACGCAAACAGATCCACGTCTATGGGGCTCGAAACCACTTCGGGGTGAAGTCTCCATTCCCCGGGCCTCAGCCCCTGCCTCAACAGCAGGTCTGCTCCCTGATTCTGCGTCCCCAGGAGATACATCGCCCTGAGCGATAGTAACCTCTGCTGGGACCACAGGAGGATCTGACGCGCCAGTCTGTCCAGAGGGCGCGAGCGCAGACCGCCCTGGTGATTCAGATAGGCCACCACCGCTGTGTTGTTCTCCTCGGAACGAACCAGGACGTGGTGGCCTTGGAGATCGGGCAGGAAACTCCTTAGAGCCTGGAACACCGCCAACATCTCGAGACAGTTGATATGCCACTCGGATCGATGCACCTGCCAGGATCCCCTTGCAAAGCGGCCGTCCATGACCGCGCCCCAGCCCGTGAGGGAGGCGTCTGTCGAAAGAACCAGCCGGCGACAAGACCCTCCCAGCACGGGCCCCTGGGACAGGAACCAAGTTTCCTTCCAAACTGATAGGGAACGAAGACACTTGCGCGTAACCCAAACCAGACGGAGAGGATTCCCCTCGGGGAAAAACCCTTGTTCCTTAGCCACCACTGCAGGGGTCTCATGTGCAGCAGTCCAGATGGTATTACGCTGGACGCAGCCGCCAGGAGACCCAACACTCGTTGAAAGTGTTTCATAGTGATGGCGTGGCCTAACTTCACCCCTTTCACGGCAGCCAATATGGTGTCGACACGTGCCGGAGACAATTGTGCCCGCATCGTTGTCGAATCCCATGCAACCCCTAGGAACGTAGCCCGTTGGGTGGGCGCCAGCACGCTCTTCTTTGCGTTGAGCCTCAGCCCTAAACGCCGCAGACGAGCCAGAACGACATCTCGATGCCGAACCGCCAACTCTCGAGACTGGGCTAGGATGAGCCAGTCGTCGATGAAGTTGAAATCCGGATGCCCCGGAGCCTCAGCGGGGCCAGTGCTGCATCCATACACTTGGTGAATGTGCTAGGGGAAGTGCCAGGCCGAATGGAAGAACCCGATACTGGTAAGCCACACCCCCGAAGGCAAACCTCAGGAACTTCCTGTGAGAAGGACGGATGGAGACCTGGAAATAGGCGTCCTTTAGATCTATCGTGACGAACCAATCCTCAGATTGGATGTGCGTCACGGTGGCGGGGATGATGAGCATCTTTAACCTGAATCTCCTCAGAGACCGGTTAGAACCCGCAGATCCAAAATAGGGCACGCAGCCCTCCGTCCTTCTTGGGGACTATGAAGTACCGGCTGTAGAACCGGCGTCTCTGTCTGGGGGGGAGACACGTTCCACGGCCCCTTTCCTCAGCAGAGTACAAACTTCCTGTCCCAACACCGGACCTTGCTCCGGGCGGACCACAGTCCAAACCACCCCCTCTCTTCTGTTGAATTTGGAGGGCGGGTTTTGAACTGTAGTCGATACCCATCTATGGCAGTGCGCAGGACCCGCGGAGAAATGTTCGTCAGGCTCCGCCAAGCGTCTGCAAAGTCTGCCAACGGAACCAGCCCCTCGGGGCTGGTGGTCGGTGTCTCGTGTGATCTTCTGGTGGACCCCTGAAGCCCCAGAACGGCAGGGGGGAGCCGCCGAAGATCCACGGTGAGTGAGTCGGGATGCCGTCCGTCTGCAGACCCTCGGGGCAGGCAGTACGGCGCGGACTCGGTGGTGGCAGGTGCGTCCTGAACGTGTAAACGGCGGGATAACATCACCTGTTGCCACGGCGGAGGGGACCTCGGTCGGCCTCCGGGGGGGGTGGGGGGTGCGGGAGGGGAGAAAGACTCCCCTACCCCGGTCTTCCCTGAGCTCCGTCGGGACTGGATGACGGTCCTCAGATCGCGTCTCTCAGACGGCTGAGGGTGAGAGCGCCGTCTCGCTGCCCCAGCTCCTTTGGGGGGGCCCCCGAGAAGCGACACTCTGCTTCCCTCCTCTCCGTAGGAGCTCGTAGAGGGAAGGGACCTACGCCTGGCAGCCTCAGCTGCCTTGGGTCCAGACCGGCGAGGGAGGTACTGGCGGAACGCTTCGCACTGCGTCTAACGCTTCGTGGTTCTGCGAAGCTCCGCCAGATCTTCCTCGGAGGGACCCCCCCTCTGAACCATCTCCTGTAGCAGGTTGGCTTGGTAGGCTTGAAGCACCGTGGTGTGCAAGCTCGCACCTGCCTGGCCCGCTGCCATGTACGCCTTCCCCACAAGCGTGGATGTGGTGCGACATGGTTTGGATGGTAACGCCGGCTTCTCCAGGGAGGACGCAAGTCGAGGGGAGAGATAGCTCGCAAGCTCATCCTCCACCCGAGGCATCCTCCCATAACCACGGTCCCTAACCCCCATCACATTACTGTAGTTCAGTGATCGGGGTGTGGAAAGCCATGTAGAGAAGGGTCTGCCCCATGATTTACTCATCATGTAAATCAGGAAAGAATGGCAGAGACCGGCGTGGAGGTGGCGTGTGGTGCTTAAGAAACCTTTCATCAAGCTACCACTAGCCTGTGGTGTCTGCTCCTCCTGTGGCCAGTTGATGTTGAGCTTAGCCACGGCTCTAGTCACCACCTCCAGCAGCACGTCATAGTCGGGCGCGGCCAGATGACGCCGCCCCGACACCCGGAAGTCATCGTCCACTGCGCTGAGCACGTCCGCCTCCTCGGAGTCGGATTGCTGCAGCGTCTCCGGATCCAAAACCGCGAGCGGGAGAAGCCGAGAACGGGCTCCCGAACGAGGAAAGGAAGCGTCGGAGCCAGCGGATGAAGGTCGGGAAAAAGCCTCAGCCGTCCCGAAATCCTCCGACAGATCACGCTGTGAACCCATGAGTGAAGCCGCCGGGCCGCCTCAGCGGCCGCAGGGCCCGCGCGGGGAAAACACATCCGGCCATCCTCGGAAAGAGAGCCATGCTGTACCTCAGTACCCGCACGGAAAGGGCTTCGCAACGGGCGCAGGCAGCCCCTCGAGAGCTGCCCGTGCGTGCTCCATCCCCAAACATGAGACACATCTCATGAGAATCTCCATCCGTGATGTACCGAGGGCAAGAAAAAACACACCTTCTGTACATCTGGTTGCCGGACATGCTGGTAGACTTCTTCTTCAGGTAAGACACACTGCTTGTAGGACTGGAGCTTTCTTCAAACAACATACAGAGCGCCTGCTGAATAAAAAAAGCTAATGATGAGTGTGTACAGGTGTGCTTTATACTCCTCCGGTTATTCCGTCACACCTTACCGTTCTAGCAACAGGCCAATAGGATTGGAGTGATTTCATTCACGTTCAGACCTGCTTCGCCTAGAGGCGTTCCCATAGTGTCGTAACCGACGCAGTTCGAGTTCCCTCGAAGGGGAACAACAGAAAGTGAGTTAAATTTGACTCCAAAGTCCAACAGGTCACTGGAAGCCATCAACTCAGTGTGTACAGGCTAAAACAGCCTGCTTCTACCTTTTGGAGGCTTTCATGTAGAAATCTCTACATGAGTCCTGTTCAGTGAAATATGGCTGTATGAAATTGGTATTTTTGTTGTAAAGAAGAAATCTGGTGAAACACTCTGCCCGGTGAGAACTGGTAAAACAACAGAAAGTGAGTTAAATTTGACTCCAAAGTCCAACAGGTCACTGGAAGCCATCAACTCAGTGTGTACAGGCTAAAACAGCTGCTTCTACCTTTTAGAGGCTTTCATGTAGAAATCTCTGAGTTGAGCTCCAAATGGCTTCAAACTTACCCAGAAGGCTCACAGAGACAACTCCATAAAGAATCTTCAATCTCAACCTTCTGCCGCCTTTCCCAAGCTAGTTTCTTTCAGGGGCCCATAGGGGCCCCAAATCACAACAGCTCAAATCAGCGTCCCACACCCATCATACAGTTGTATTTTGGTATTAAAACTCCAATTAGAACTCATTAGGTGGCTGTTAGATCATAAAGTCCACAAAAGGAGCTTTACACACTCGCTTAGGCTTGAGAAGCAAGAGAGTCCTGTTCAGTGAAATATGGGTGTATCAAATTGGTATTTTTGTGTAAAGAAGAAATCTGGTGAAACACTCTGTCCTGTGATGATCTGTGTAAAACAACAGAAAGTGAGTTAAATTTGACTCCAAAGTCCAACAGGTCACTGGAAGCCATAAACTCAGTGTGTACAGGCTAAAACAGCTGCTTCTACCTTTGGAGGCTTTCATGTAGAAATTCTACATGAGTCCTGTTCAGTGAAATATGGCTGTATGAAATTGGTATTTTGTGTAAAGAAGAAATCTGGTGAAACACTCTGCCCTGTGACTGAACTGTGTAAAACAACAGAAAGTGAGTTAAATTTGACTCCAAAGTCCAACAGGTCACTGGAAGCCATCAACTCAGTGTGTACAGGCTAAAACAGCCTGCTTCTATTTTAGAGGCTTTCATGTAGAAATCTCTGAGTTGAGCTCCAAATGGCTTCAAACTTACCCAGAAGGCTCACAGAGACAACTCCATAAAGAATCTTGAATCTCAACCTTCTGCCGCCTTTCCCAAGCTAGTTTCTTTCAGGGGCCACATAGGGGCCCCAAATCACAACAGCTCAAATCAGCGTCCCACACCCATCATACAGTTGTATTTTGGTATTAAAACTCCAATTAGAAACATTAGGTGGCTGTTAGATCATAAAGTCCACAAAAGGAGCTTTACACACTCGCTTAGGCTTGAGAAGCAAGAGGTCCTGTTCAGTGAAATATGGGTGTATCAAATTGGTTTTTTGTTGTAAAGAAGAAATCTGGTGAAACACTCTGTCCTGTGACTGAACTGTGTAAACACAACAGAAAGTGAGTTAAATTTGACTCCAAAGTCCAACAGGTCCACTGGAAGCCATCAACTCAGTGTGTACAGGCTAAAACAGCCTGCTACCTTTTGGAGGCTTTCATGTAGAAATCTCTACATGAGTCCTGTTCAGTGAAATATGGCTGTATGAAATTGGTATTTTTTGTTGTAAAGAAGAAATCTGGTGAAACACTGCCCTGTGACTGAACTGTGTAAAACAACAGAAGGTGAGTTAAATTGACTCCAAAGTCCAACAGGTCACTGGAAGCCATCAACTCAGTGTGTACAGGCTAAAACAGCTGCTTCTACCTTTTAGAGGCTTCATGTAGAAATCTCTGAGTTGAGCTCCAAATGGCTTCAAACTTACCCAGAAGGCTCACAGAGACAACTCCATAAAGAATCTTCAATCTCAACCTTCTGCCGCCTTTTCCCAAGCTAGTTTCTTTCAGGGGCGACGTAGGGGCCCCAAATCACAACAGCTCAAATCAGCGTCCCACACCCATCATACAGTTGTATTTGGTATTAAAACTCCATTTAGAACTCATTAGGTGGCTGTTAGATCATAAAGTCCACAAAAGGAGCTTTACACACTCGCTTAGGCTTGAGAAGCAAGAGAGTCCTGTTCAGTGAAATATGGGTGTATCAAATTGGTATTTTTGTTGTAAAGAAAATCTGGTGAAACACTCTGCCCTGTGACTGAACTGTGTAAACAACAGAAAGTGAGTTAAATTTGACTCCAAAGTCCAACAGGTCACTGGAAGCCATCAACTCAGTGTACAGGCTAAAACAGCCTGCTTCTACCTTTTGGAGGCTTTCATGTAGAAATCTCTACATGGATTCCTGTTCAGTGAAATATGGCTGTATGAAATTGGTATTTTTGTTGTAAAGAAGAAATCTGGTGAAACACTCTGCCCTGTGCTGAACTGTGTAAAACAACAGAAGTGAGTTAAATTTGACTCCAAAGTCCAACAGGTCACTGGAAGCCATCAACTCAGTGTGTACAGGCTAAAACAGCCTGCTTCTACCTTTTAGAGGCTTTCATGTAGAAATCTCTCAGTTGACTCCAAATGGCTTCAAACTTACCCAGAAGACTCACAGCGACAACTCCATCAAGAATCTTGATCTCAAGCTTCTGCCGCCTTTCCCAAGCTAGTTTCTTTCAGGGCCACATAGGGGCCCCAAATCACAACAGCTCAAATCAGCGTCCCACACCCATCATACAGTTGTATTTTGGTATTAAAACTCCATTAGAACTCATTAGGTGGCTGTTAGATCATAAAGTCCACAAAAGGAGCTTTACACACTCGCTTAGGCTTGAGAAGCAAGAGAGTCTGTCAGTGAAATATGGGTGTATCAAATTGGTATTTTTTGTTGTAAAGAAGAAATCTGGAGAAAACTCTGTCCTGTGACTGATCTGTGTAAAACAACAGAAAGTGAGTTAAATTTGACTCCAAAGTCCAACAGGTCACTGGAAGCCATCAACTCAGTGTGTACAGGCTAAAACAGCCTGCTTCTACCTTTTAGAGGCTTTCATGTAGAAATCTTACATGAGTCCTTTCAGTGAAATGGCTGTATGAAATTGGTATTGTTTGTTGTAAAGTGATCTGGTGAACACTCTGTCCTATGACTGATCTGTGTAAAACACAGAAAGTGAGTTAATTTGACTCCAAAGTCCCAGGTCACTGGAAGCCATCAACTCAGTGTGTACAGGCTAAAACAGCCTGCTTCTACCTTTTAGAGGCTTTCATGTAGAAATCTCTGAGTTGAGCTCCAAATGGCTTCAACTTACCCAGAAGACTCACAGAGACAATTCCAACAAGAATCTTGAATCTAAACCTTCTGCCGCCTTTCCCAAGCTAGTTTCTTTCAGGGCCACGTAGGGCCCCAAATCACAACAGCTCAAATCAGCGTCCCACACCACCATCATACAGTTGTATTTTGGTATTAAAACTCCATTTAGAACTCATTAGGTGGCTGCTAGATCATAAAGTCCACAAAAGGAGCTTTACACACTCGCTTAGGATTGAGAAGCAAGAGAGTC
>NW_024044205.1:0-10592 GCF_014851395.1 Micropterus salmoides
TGACACTACTGACACCAAAACTCAGAATGCTGACACTACTGACAACAAAATTAGAATGCTGACTTCATTCAGAATGCTGATACTACTGACACTTTCTTAGACTGCTGACATTAATCTCAGAATGCTGACATTAAACTCAGAATACTGACACTAAACTCAGAATTGACACTAAATTTAGAATGCTGACTTTCATCTCAGAATGCTGACACTACTGACACTAAATTTAGAATGATGACTTTAATCTCAGAATACTGACACTAAACTCAGAATGCTGACTTTAATCTCAGAATGCTGACACTACTGACACTAAACTCAGAATGCTGACTTTAATCTCAGAATACTGACACTACTGACACTTTCTTAGAATGCTGACTTTAATCTCAGAATACTGACACTACTGACACTAAATTTAGAATGCTGACTTTAATCTCAGAATTCTGAAACTACTGACACTAAATTTAGAATGCTGACTTTAATCTCAGAATTCTGACACTAAATTTAGAATGTGACTTTAATCTCAGATCTGACACTAAATTAGAATGCTGATTTAATCTCAGAATGCTGACACTACACTTAGAATGCTGACTTTAATCTAAGAATGCTGACACTACTGACTAAACGTAGAATGCTGACCTACTGACACTAAATTTAGAATGCTGACTTTAATCTCAGAATGCTGACACTAAACTTAGAATGCTGACTTTAATCTAAGAATGCTGACACTACTGACACTAAACGTAGAATGCTGACTTTAATCTCAGAATACTGACACTAAACTCAGAATGCTGACACTACTGACACTAAATTTAGAATGCTGACTAATCTCAGAACTCTGACACTACTGACACTTCTTAGAATGCTGACTTTCATCTCAGAATTCGACACTACTGAAACTAAATTTAGAATGCTGACTTTCATCTCAGAATTCTGACACTACTGACACTAAATTTAGAATGCTGACTTTAATCTCAGAATTCTGACACTAAATTTAGAATGCTGACTTTAATCTCAGATCTCTGACACTAAATTTAGAATGCTGACTTTAATCTCAGATCTCTGACACTAAATTTAGAATGCTGACTTTAATCTCAGAATGCTGACACTAAATTTAGAATGCTGACTTTAATCTCAGAATGCTGACACTACACTTAGAATGCTGACTTTAATCTCAGAATTCTGACACTACTGACACTAAATTTAGAATGCTGACTTTCATCTCAGAATGCTGACACTACTGACACTAAATTTAGAATGCTGACTTTAATCTCAGAATTCTGACACTACTGACACTAAATTTAGAATGCTGACTTTCATCTCAGAATGCTGACACTAAATGTAGAATGCTGACTTTAATCTCAGAATTCTGACACTACTGACACTAAACTCAGAATGCTGACTCTAAACTCAGAGTACTGACACTAAACTCAGAATTGACACTAAATTTAGAATGCTGACTTTCATCTCAGAATGCTGACACTAATGACACTAAATTTAGAATGCTGACATTCATATCAGAACTCTGACACTACTGACACTTTCTTAGAATGCTGACTTTAATGTCAGAATGCTGACACTACTGACACTAAATTTAGAATGCTGACTTTATCTCGAATTCTGACACTGACACTAAACTCAGAATTGACACTAAATTTAGAATGCTGACTTTCATCTCAGAATGCTGACACTAATGACACTAAATTTAGAATGGTGACATTCATCTCAGAATGCTGACACTACCGACACTAAATTTAGAATGCTGACTTTAATCTCAGAATGCTGACACTACTGACACTAAATTTAGAATGCTGACTTTCATCTCAGAATGCTGACACTACTGACACTAAAATTAGAATGCTGACTTTAATCTCAGAATGCTGACACTAAACTCGGAATACTGACAATAAAGTCAGAATTGAAACTAAATTTAGAATGCTGACTTTAATCTCAGAACTCTGACACAACTGACACTAAATTTAGAATGCTGACTTTCATCTCAGAATGCTGACACTACTGACACTAAAATTAGAATGCTGACTTTCATCTCAGAATGCTGACACTACTGACACTAAACTCAGAATGCTGACATTAAACTCAGAATGCTGACATTAAACTCAGAATGCTGACATTCAACTCAGAATGCTGACATTAAACTCAGAATGCTGACATTCAACTCAGAATGCTGACACTACTGACACTAAATTTAGAATGCTGACTTTCATCTCAAAATGCTGACACTACTGACACTAAACTTAGAATGCTGACTTTAATCTCAGAATGCTGACACATAATGTAGAATGCTGACTTTAATCTCAGAATTCTGAAACTACTGACACTAAATTTAGAATGCTGACTTTAATCTCAGAATACTGACACTACTGACACTAAATTTAGAATGCTGACTTTAATCTCAGAATACTGACACTACTGACACTAAATTTAGAATGCTGACTTTCATCT
The DNA here is from genome assembly GCF_014851395.1 of Micropterus salmoides. Classification (NCBI taxonomy): domain Eukaryota; kingdom Metazoa; phylum Chordata; class Actinopteri; order Centrarchiformes; family Centrarchidae; genus Micropterus; species Micropterus salmoides. Next base: position 2,458 of record NW_024044205.1, read on the forward strand.
CAGAACTCTGAACTACTGACACTACTGACACTTTCTTAGAATGCTGATTTTAATCTCAGAATGCTGACACTACTGAAACTAAATTTAGAATGCTGACTTTAATCTCAGAATTCTGACACTACTGACACTAAATTTAGAATGCTGACTTTCATCTCAGAATGCTGACACTAAATTTAGAATGCTGACTTTCATCTCAGAATTCTGACACTACTGACACTAAACTCAGAATGCTGACTCTAAACTCAGAGTACTGACACTAAACTCAGAATTGACACTAAATTTAGAATGCTGACTTTCATCTCAGAATGCTGACACTAATGACACTAAATTTAGAATGCTGACATTCATATCAGAACTCTGACACTACCGACACTAAATTTAGAATGCTGACTTTAATCTCAGAATGCTGACACTACTGACACTAAATTTAGAATGCTGACTTTCATCTCAGAATGCTGACACTACCGACACTAAATTTAGAATGCTGACTTTCATCTCAGAATGCTGACACTACTGACACTAAAATTAGAATGCTGACTTTAATCTCAGAATGCTGACACTACTGACACCAAACGTAGAATGCTGACTTTCATCTCAGAATACTGACACTACTGACACTAAATTTAGAATGCTGACTTTCATCTCAGAATGCTGACACTAAACTCGGAATGCTGACACTACTGACACTAAATTTAGAATGCTGACTTTAATCTCAGAATGCTGACACTACTGACACTAAACTCAGAAGGCTGACTTTAATCTCAGAATACTGACAGTAAATTTAGAATGCTGACTTTAATCTCAGAACTCTGATATTACTGACACTTTCTTAGAATGCTGACTTTAATCTCAGAATGCTGACATTAAACTAAGAACTCTGACGTTAATCTCAGAACTCTGACACTACTGACACTAAACTCAGAATGCTGACATTAAACTCAGAGCGCTGACATTAAACTCAGAATGCTGACACTAAACTTAGAATGCTGATTTTAATCTCAGATCTCTGACACTACTGACACTAAATTTAGAATGCTGACTTTCATCTCAGAATGCTGACACTACTGACACTAAATTTAGAATGCTGACTTTCATCTTAGAACTCTGACACTAAACTTAGAATGCTGACTTTAATCTCAGAATGCTGACACATAATGTAGAACGCTGACTTTAATCTCAGAATTCTGACACTACTGACAATAAACTCAGAATGCTGACTTTCATCTCAGAATTCTGACACTACTGACACTTTCAAGAATACTGACTTTAATCTCAGAATTCTGAAACTACTGAAACTAAACTTAGAATGCTGACTTTAATCTCAGAATACTGACACTACTGACACTAAATTTAGAATGCTGACTTTAATCTCAGAATACTGACACGACTGACACTAAATTTAGAATGCTGACTTTCATCTCAGAACTCTGAACTACTGACACTAAATTTAGAATGCTGACTTTAATCTCAGAATACTGACACTACTGACACTAAATTTAGAATGCTGACTTTCATCTCAGAACTCTGAACTACTGACACTAAATTTAGAATGCTGACTTTCATCTCAGAATGCTGACACTACTGACACTAAATTTAGAATGCTGACTTTCATCTCAGAATGCTGACACTAAATGTAGAATGCTGACTTTAATCTCAGAATTCTGACACTACTGACACTAAACTCAGAATGCTGACTTTAATCTCAGAATACTGACTCTAAACTCAGAATGCTGACTTTAATCTCAGAATGCTGACTCTAAACTCAGAGTACTGACACTAAACTCAGAATTGACACTAAATTTACAATGCTGACTTTCATCTCAGAATGCTGACACTAATGACACTAAATTTAGAATGCTGACATTCATATCAGAACTCTGACACTACTGACACTAAATTTAGAATGCTGACTTTAATCTCAGAATTATGACACTACTGACACTAAACTCAGAATTGACACTAAATTTAGAATGCTGACTTTCATCTCAGAATGCTGACACTAATGACACTAAATTTAGAATGGTGACATTCATCTCAGAATGCTGACACTACTGACACTAAATTTAGAATGCTGACTTTCATCTCAGAATGCTGACACTACCGACACTAAATTTAGAATGCTGACTTTCATCTCAGAATGCTGACACTACTGACACTAAATTTAGAATGCTGACTTTCATCTCAGAATGCTGACACTAAACTCGGAATACTGACAATAAAGTCAGAATTGACACTAAATTTAGAATGCTGACTTTAATCTCAGAACTCTGACACTACTGACACTAAACTCAGAACTCTTGACACTAAACTCAGAATGCTGACATTAAACTCAGAATGCTGACACTACTGACACTAAATTTAGAATGCTGACTTTAATCTCAGAATGCTGACACTACTGACACTAAACTCAGAAGGCTGACTTTAATCTCAGAATACTGACAGTAAATTTAGAATGCTGACTTTAATCTCAGAACTCTGATACTACTGACACTTTCTTAGAATGCTGACTTTAATCTCAGAATGCTGACATTAAACTAAGAACCCTGACGTTAATCTCAGAACTCTGACACAACTGACACTAAACTCAGAATGCTGACATTAAACTCAGAATGCTGACATTAAACTCAGAATGCTGACATTCATCTCAGAATGCTGACACTAATGACACTAAATTTAGAATGCTGACTTTCATCTCAAAATGCTGACACTACTGACACTAAATTTAGAATGCTGACTTTAATCTCAGAACTCTGACACTAAACTTAGAATCCTGACTTTAATCTCAGAATGCTGACACATAATGTAGAATGCTGACTTTAATCTCAGAATTCTGACACTACTGACACTAAACTCAGAATGCTGACTTTCATCTCAGAATTCTGAAACTACTGAAACTAAATTTAGAATGCTGACTTTAATCTCAGAACTCTGACACTACTGACACTTTCTTAGAATGCTGACTTTCATCTCAGAATGCTGACACTACCGACACTAAATTTAGAATGCTGACTTTCATCTCAGAATACTGACACTACCGACACTAAATTTAGAATGCTGACTTTCATCTCAGAATACTGACACTATGCACACTAAATTCAGAATACTGACTTTAATCTCACAATACTGACACTACTGACACCAAACTCAGAATGCTGACACTACTGACACTTTCTTAGACTGCTGACATTAATCTCAGAATGCTGACATTAAACTCAGAATGCTGACACTAAAATCAGAATGCTGACTTTAATCTCAGAACTCTGACACGACTGACAATTTCTTAGAATGCTGACTTTCATCTCAGAATGCTGACACTACTGAAACTAAATTTAGAATGCTGACTTTCATCTCAGAGGTCTGACACTACTGACACTAAATTTAGAATGCTCTCTTAATCTCACAATACTGACACTACTGACACCAAACTCAGAATGCTGACACTACTGACAACAAAATTAGAATGCTGACTTTCATCTCAGAATGCTGATACTACTGACACTTTCTAAGACTGCTGACATTAATCTCAGAATGCTGACATTAAACTCAGAATACTGACACTAAAATCAGAATGCTGACTTAATCTCAGAACTCTGACACGACTGAAAATTTCTTAGAATGCTGACTTTCATCTCAGAAGTCTGACACTACTGAAACAAAATTTAGAATGCTCTCTTTAATCTAAGAATACTGACACTAAACTCAGAATGCTGACTTTAATCTCAGAATGCTGGCACTAAACTCAGAATACTGACACTAAACTCAGAATTGACACTAAATTTAGAATGCTGACTTTCATTTCAGAACTCTGACACTACTGACACTTTCAAGAATGCTGACTTTAATCTCAGAATTCTGAAACTACTGACACTAAATTTAGAATGCTGACTTTAATCTCAGAATACTGACACTACTGACACTAAATTTAGAATGCTGACTTTAATCTCAGAATACTGACACTACTGACACTAAATTTAGAATGCTGACTTTCATCTCAGAACTCTGAACTACTGACACTAAACTCAGAACTCTGACACTTTCTTAGAATGCTGATTTTAATCTCAGAATGCTGACACTACTGAAACTAAATTTAGAATGCTGACTTTAATCTCAGAATTCTGACACTACTGACACTAAATTTAGAATGCTGACTTTCATCTCAGAATGCTGACACTACTGACACTAAATTTAGAATGCTGACTTTAATCTCAGAATTCTGACACTACTGACACTAAATTTAGAATGCTGACTTTCATCTCAGAATTCTGACACTACTGACACTAAACTCAGAATGCTGACTCTAAACTCAGAGTACTGACACTAAACTCAGAGTACTGACACTAAATTTAGAATGCTGACTTTCATCTCAGAATGCTGACACTAATGACACTAAATTTAGAATGCTGACATTCATATCAGAACTCTGACACTACTGACACTTTATTAGAATGCTGACTTTAATGTCAGAATGCTGACACTACTGACACTAAATTTAGAATGCTGACTTTAATCTCAGAACTCTGACACTACTGACACTAAACTCAGAACTCTTGACACTAAACTCAGAATGCTGACATTAAACTCAGAATGCTGACACTACTGACACTAAATTTAGAATGCTGACTTTAATCTCAGAATGCTGACACTACTGACACTAAACTCAGAAGGCTGACTTTAATCTCAGAATACTGACAGTAAATTTAGAATGCTGACTTTAATCTCAGAACTCTGATACTACTGACACTTTCTTAGAATGCTGACTTTAATCTCAGAATGCTGACATTAAACTAAGAACCCTGACGTTAATCTCAGAACTCTGACACAACTGACACTAAACTCAGAATGCTGACATTAAACTCAGAATGCTGACATTCAACTCAGAATGCTGACACTAATGACACTAAATTTAGAATGCTGACTTTCATCTCAAAATGCTGACACTACTGACACTAAATTTAGAATGCTGACTTTAATCTCAGAACTCTGACACTAAACTTAGAATCCTGACTTTAATCTCAGAATGCTGACACATAATGTAGAATGCTGACTTTAATCTCAGAATTCTGACACTACTGACACTAAACTCAGAATGCTGACTTTCATCTCAGAATTCTGAAACTACTGAAACTAAATTTAGAATGCTGACTTTAATCTCAGAACTCTGACACTACTGACACTTTCTTAGAATGCTGACTTTCATCTCAGAATGCTGACACTACCGACACTAAATTTAGAATGCTGACTTTCATCTCAGAATACTGACACTACCGACACTAAATTTAGAATGCTGACTTTCATCTCAGAATACTGACACTATGCACACTAAATTCAGAATACTGACTTTAATCTCACAATACTGACACTACTGACACCAAACTCAGAATGCTGACACTACTGACACTTTCTTAGACTGCTGACATTAATCTCAGAATGCTGACATTAAACTCAGAATGCTGACACTAAAATCAGAATGCTGACTTTAATCTCAGAACTCTGACACGACTGACAATTTCTTAGAATGCTGACTTTCATCTCAGAATGCTGACACTACTGAAACTAAATTTAGAATGCTGACTTTCATCTCAGAAGTCTGACACTACTGACACTAAATTTAGAATGCTCTCTTTAATCTCACAATACTGACACTACTGACACCAAACTCAGAATGCTGACACTACTGACAACAAAATTAGAATGCTGACTTTCATCTCAGAATGCTGATACTACTGACACTTTCTTAGACTGCTGACATTAATCTCAGAATGCTGACATTAAACTCAGAATACTGACACTAAAATCAGAATGCTGACTTTAATCTCAGAACTCTGACACGACTGAAAATTTCTTAGAATGCTGACTTTCATCTCAGAAGTCTGACACTACTGAAACAAAATTTAGAATGCTCTCTTTAATCTAAGAATACTGACACTAAACTCAGAATGCTGACTTTAATCTCAGAATGCTGGCACTAAACTCAGAATACTGACACTAAACTCAGAATTGACACTAAATTTAGAATGCTGACTTTCATTTCAGAACTCTGACACTACTGACACTTTCAAGAATGCTGACTTTAATCTCAGAATTCTGAAACTACTGACACTAAATTTAGAATGCTGACTTTAATCTCAGAATACTGACACTACTGACACTAAATTTAGAATGCTGACTTTAATCTCAGAATACTGACACTACTGACACTAAATTTAGAATGCTGACTTTCATCTCAGAACTCTGAACTACTGACACTAAACTCAGAACTCTGACACTTTCTTAGAATGCTGATTTTAATCTCAGAATGCTGACACTACTGAAACTAAATTTAGAATGCTGACTTTAATCTCAGAATTCTGACACTACTGACACTAAATTTAGAATGCTGACTTTCATCTCAGAATGCTGACACTACTGACACTAAATTTAGAATGCTGACTTTAATCTCAGAATTCTGACACTACTGACACTAAATTTAGAATGCTGACTTTCATCTCAGAATTCTGACACTACTGACACTAAACTCAGAATGCTGACTCTAAACTCAGAGTACTGACACTAAACTCAGAGTACTGACACTAAATTTAGAATGCTGACTTTCATCTCAGAATGCTGACACTACTGACACTAAATTTAGAATGCTGACATTCATATCAGAACTCTGACACTACTGACACTTTATTAGAATGCTGACTTTAATGTCAGAATGCTGACACTACTGACACTAAATTTAGAATGCTGACTTTAATCTCAGAATTCTGACACTACTGACACTAAACTCAGAATTGACACTAAATTTAGAATGCTGACTTTCATCTCAGAATGCTGACACTAATGACACTAAATTTAGAATGGTGACATTCATCTCAGAATGCTGACACTACCGACACTAAATTTAGAATGCTGACTTTAATCTCAGAATGCTGACACTACTGACACTAAATTTAGAATGCTGACTTTCATCTCAGAATGCTGACACTACCGACACTAAATTTAGAATGCTGACTTTCATCTCAGAATGCTGACACTACTGACACTAAAATTAGAATGCTGACTTTAATCTCAGAATGCTGACACTACTGACACCAAACGTAGAATGCTGACTTTTATCTCAGAATACTGACACTACTGACACTAAATTTAGAATGCTGACTTTCATCTCAGAATGCTGACACTAAACTCGGAATGCTGACACTACTGACACTAAATTTAGAATGCTGACTTTAATCTCAGAATGCTGACACTACTGACACTAAACTCAGAAGGCTGACTTTAATCTCAGAATACTGACAGTAAATTTAGAATGCTGACTTTAATCTCAGAACTCTGATATTACTGACACTTTCTTAGAATGCTGACTTTAATCTCAGAATGCTGACATTAAACTAAGAACTCTGACGTTAATCTCAGAACTCTGACACTACTGACACTAAACTCAGAATGCTGACATTAAACTCAGAATGCTGACATTAAACTCAGAATGCTGACACTAAACTTAGAATGCTGATTTTAATCTCAGATCTCTGACACTACTGACACTAAATTTAGAATGCTGACTTTCATCTCAGAATGCTGACACTACTGAAACTAATTTAGAATGCTGACTTTAATCTTAGAACTCTGACACTAAACTTAGAATGCTGACTTTAATCTCAGAATGCTGACACATAATGTAGAACGCTTACTTTAATCTCAGAATTCGACACTACTGACACTAACTCAGAATGCTGACTTTCATCTCAGATTCTGACACTACTGACACTTTCAAGAATACTGACTTTAATCTCAGAATTCTGAAACTACTGAAACTAAACTTAGAATGCTGACTTTAATCTCAGAATACTGACACTACTGCACTAAATTTAGAATGCTGACGTTAATCTCAGAATACTGACACGACTGACACTAAATTTAGAATGCTGACTTTCATCTCAGAACTCTGAACTACTGACACTAAATTTTAGAATGCTGACTTTAATCTCAGAATACTGACACTACTGACACTAATTTAGAATGCTGACTTTCATCTCAGAACTCTGAACTACTGACACTAAATTAGAATGCTGACTTTCATCTCAGATGCTGACACTACTGACACTAAATTTAGAATGCTGACTTTCATCTCAGAATGCTGACACTAAACG
>NW_024044206.1:0-48812 GCF_014851395.1 Micropterus salmoides
CCAAACTAAGACGCCAAATACAGTACATCATTTTAATGGCTTTCCAAAATGACCCACGTTTTCTGATCTGACACTGCTTTTAGCTTGATACGATTTGTCCATGTTTTCCAGAACTGTTACAAATCACAGTTACAAAAATATTCATATTAACATTTTTGATCTCCCATTGGTATGGTTTGGTTGTGTTTAGGCAAAACCGAGTTGTTTGGGGGTAAAAAAAACTACTTTGTTTAGGTTAGAGAACATTCAGTCAAGATTAAAAGAAGACGGAAGGATTGCGGACATGCTTAAGAGAAATCAAGGTTGACTTTGGAAGGAAACTGGCTGCCATGATGTTTGAATATTCCATATTCTTAGCTTGATAACTACTAAATATGAGGGTAATGTCCACCATTTATTAGAACAGTGTTTAAGGTGTTTATTGATAGAAGAGGTTCTGTGTTCTCAATCAGGCTGTCGCTGTCATGCTGCTGCCTTCACATTTTTGTAAAGAACACAGACACACTTCACATTGTGCAAAGACACACACCTAGCCAGGGAGGCCGGAGGGGAAGTTTGGGTGACGACTATGATTCCAAATGAATTAGATATCCAAACGAGAGACAATGAGGCCTTGGATTCTCACATAAAGCTGAAAGCACCTAAAGCCAGGCTCGATAGGAGTAAACTAAGCATAAGGGAAGAAAACTAGATTTAGAAGGCTGTAACCCTGAAGGTCAGCATGTGATGGCACCCACAGCACACAAACCTGTGTGTATGTGTTAATGTTGACCAAGTGTGAGATTGTTTTAGGCACAAACTTTTTTTCTAATATCAAGATGATGTCTCTTTATACAGATGATAAATTTTTCGATCCAGGAAAGCAGCTTTTTTTGTTGAATCGATCCCAAGGCAAACAATAGAAATGTGGTGTTCACATTACAAAGTAAATTAACAGGAAATGCACAACTTTGATTGTCCAACACTTTGCTGGACATTGCGTTGCGATCTGGCAATAGTTGAGCCAGGTCCAACTTTTTTAGGCCTACTACTGCAGCTGCGGGCTCTCCGCAGCGCAACGCAACTTTCTAAATTGTTTCCTCACACGGAGAAAAGAAAGGTCAGGTCGCAAACACAGCAACAACTGTTGTGTGAAGCGTAATTGTAGAAAAATGTCTACATATGATAATAATAATAATAATAATAATTATGATTATAATAATAAGACAAGCATGCCTGATACTTTCCAGTCTCAGCCCCAGGCCAACATGCTTGCAGCTATTAATGATTCAGCAGTAAGAATCACAGTCTGTTCCCCCCCGTCCCGGGGAAAAAAACTGAGCTCCCCCTAAAGCTATGGAATAGTTTGCACACTGCTGCACACACATCATGGGTCCCAACTTGCATGTGGCTTAATGTGAGTGTGCATGCATCATGTATTGTGTGATATGTGTGTAGTGTTTGTGACAGAGAGTGAGGCAAGACAAGCCATTCCTGAGGAGGTGGTTGTCTTTCTGTGGGGCCACTTGTGTGTCTAAACGAATGACTGAATAAACTGTTTGTGTATTGATTTCTAGAGGCCCTCTCTTGTCTCTTTCTTGACGGTCCAAACTTGTCAGCTCCTTCGCTTTGGCAATGAAAGCCTTTGTTAAAACAAACAACAACTGCAAACTATTTCTGCCTCTGGAAACTATGCTGCCTGTTAGTTGAAGGTAAACACATCGTGGGTGTTTTGTACTAGGAGCAAGTAGCAGATTTCTCTGCTCAGGGCCTTGAAAGCAGCAGGGTATTTTTTTTGTCTTGGTGACAGAGAAGCAGACATCTTGTTTTGTGTGTAAAGTTGGGGGACTGGCAAGCACCAGCATTGTCACACTCAGTGACTGTCTCTGATGCAACTAACCCCTGTTTCCATTAAAAAACACCAGTAGCTAATAGACCTCCATCTGTGCCAGCTAACCAGACCTGGGAGGCCTCAAGGGATCAGTATGTGTGTAAGTAGCCTTTTTGTCTCTAGGACTAGAGAGTAACAGGGCCGCCACCTTCAGGGACCTTTTTTATTACAGCTAATAGAGCAGAAGAGATGCTGGTTAACAAGCCTGTGGACCAGCGCCGATCTCCAGCTTTACCCAGAGAATCCTTTGTTTTCAGGAAAGTGACCGTGTGGTTAACTTTCCTTAAAGCAGCGAGCCATTCGTTTGGTAACATGCAGTGGAGAAACAATGACAAAAAATTGTATCGCACAGTTTAATGGTAGATGGTTCTTTAACATAAATCTGATGAGGATGGCTGCAGTGGCTAATTGGCAAAGAGCAGAAATGATGTTTTTCATGTCTGGAAAACCTTATTTTCTTTAAATTAGGCCAAGTACGCTTAACGTTTCCTCAAGTAAATAATTAATGTAAATTATTCGTAATTATATAATTTAAATACATTGAGTTTAGGATGTTATTTCTTGCAAAACAGTAGTATCTGTGCTACATAGGCTAAATGAGACATGTCCTCATTTAAACTTAAGCTATCATGAGCAGAAGTTCTTTATTTGGTGATGCAAAAAATCTGAAGAAAAAAAAATCCATTGTAATTTGAGTCAGAGAAATATTTGTTTCAGGACATGGCCTTTCTGTTTGAAACAACATTGCTGAAGGCCAAGAGCAGAAATTTCTTGACCTTATTGTTTTCTGAATTCTGTTGTGAAAGAGAAATATTTGGAATCGATTTCTTTGTTTACAATTCTTCTGCCCTTGAGTCAGTCTTTCACTCTGTTCCACTTGTCTTTGGTTTGAATCTTGTTAAGTGGTTTGGTTCCAGGAACACTAATTCTACAGTCTTTAATAATTAACAAAGAATCAAAAATACAGCCTGTACATAAGGACGGTTTTAGGGTAATAGCAGGTGACTGTTGTAATGTAGGCATTCAACTTGCTGGTTGTGTACAAAGTGTAGAAGATCTGCATTTAAATTGCAAAAAAGTGTACAAATTAATATAAAATGTGCACACATAATGTATTATTTGTAGAGCTATAATAACAACTGAAACTTCAGGCTGCCAGTGAGTACCATTAACAAATAAATGAGTGTACGAATTAGCATTGTATTAAAAAAAAACTGGTTTATAACATGTGTCAGGACTTGAGTTAACACATTATGATAAAGATTAATAATAAAAGTAAAGGTATAAGTCAGCTGTAAACAGCTGTAACAAGGGGCAAATATGTATATTGTGTGCTAAAATGTCTGTATCTCTTTTACTTGAAATTTAAGCTTTGAACTACACCGAAAGGACAAGGAAAATCTGGTGATATTAGTATTTTCTGTGTAGTCAAAGCCTGAAATATCTTCTTCCTCTGAGCCATAGAGCTTCACTGTTGTCCAAAAACTGTTAAAAACACATCAGTAAGCCTCACTGTTGCACTGTGTGACATGATCCTTCATCACCATGAACACACACATTGTAATTTATTTTGACTCAGTCCTACACCGTTCTGCTGCTGGAAATACTCTCTTGAGAACCAAATGTGGATTCATACGCAGCTTAAAATAGTCACCAACAAATGCACTATTTACTCCAGTCTGTTTGTAAAAAACACCATTGTCCAGCTGTTTAACAGAAATGAAAATATTTACATTTGTATATTATATATTTATATATCGGCTAATGTTACCATAATTTTTGGTCTTTTCAGTAGTTTTGTGGACACTATCAAAATTAACAGCAGCCTTGTCCTCTACTGTAAATACACTGATGAGGTGAATTCAGGTCAATGTAAACCTAAGATTAGGGAACAAGATGCAAACTGATTGTTAATTAATCTTTGAGGACAAATGAGGACTATGAAACGATGATAATAATTTATAAAGATGTTGATAACATTGTGAAATTCATCTCATCTGTAAGTCTTAAAAACATCAGACATCTCACTATGTAGATTCCTGTTTCCCTGTCTTAACATCAGAGCCTTAAAATCTGTGAAGCTGTAATCCTGAACCCTTCATCTGTTCCGGTTTTGTTCAGCAGGCTTCCCTCGTTCCTCCTGTGATGGAGCAGAGCAGCTTGTTTCGGCTGCACGGTGAATCATGAATGCTGACTAAGTCTCCTCTTGTTCCACGTTAAGAGTGTCTGATAAATGCATGCGCTAAATGCTTCTTCAGAGTGATCCTAAGTGGTGTGAAGCAGAGGAAGCTCGCGCAGAGGCGCATAGCGGTATGAATTATCTGAAATAAGTTGTGTGGTTCCATTCTGTTTGTTTGTGGTTATAGCTTTGAACTGTGCCAGGCTCCTACGGGTGCTTTCAGATACCACCAGTAATGTATTGTTTATGGCACAGGGCCTCAGGCAGACAGAATGATGGATTGAGCCGTTCTGTTTTCTTCTCACAATCCGTCTTCAAAGAAACAAATCGATCTGGAACAGAGAAGTAGGGGGAATGGGAAAAATCACAAAAATAGACTTTCTTTATAGTGCTTTGATGCTGTGATGTGTTATTTTGTCAGGAGCATTTTTAGGGTGAAATCAAAGTTTACCCTTCGGAGCAGAAAAGAGCAGAGGCTTACGTATGTATGAATTTTTAAGTGTGTGAACGTGTGTGTGTGTGTGTGTGTATCATGGTGGGTAAGCAGCAGCAGGGAGCTATTGGTTACAAGAGCAGTGCTGCATTCAGGGTCCTTTTACAAAGCTTAAAATCTATTCAGATAAAAGATGTAAAATATTGTATCCACTTGCCTATAACAAATTAGAAACAGTTTGAGAACACATTTAACAACTTCAGCCCCACTTTTCGCATTAACATCGATTTATGTTTTGGCTTATGGTGCTTTTTCAAACACAAGACAAATTCGTTTTTAAGCAGTTGAAGTTCACCGGGCTTCTTTTCAATACTTTGTGTGACTGACAGCAAGAAAAGCTTGAACTCCCCAAAAAATTTGTGTCAAAGTATTTTCTTGGAAAGAGATTTATTTATTTATTTATATATTACTATGTTTGTAGAATATGTGTCCTGTGGCTGTCGGCACGACTGCCAACTGACATGAAACAGATGTAAAGCCTTTGTACATTTAACATTTCACAGTAATTATGCATACACATCCTCTGTATGTCCATGTATGTTCAAAAACACAATGGCAGCTGCAAAACTCTCTGTACAACTGAGATAAATTGAACTATTACATCCGTGGCTGTACGTCATTCCTCTGGTATTTTTTCATAACACCTCCAAGAAATCATATATAATTTCACCACAACAACTGTGACATCTTATTTATCTTTATCTTATTTTCTGTTGATAAAGTTTGAGTTTATGTAGACAACACTCTTTTCTATATCTGTTCTGCCACACTGCGCGGGATAATAGTTCTACCTCTGTTTATTCCAAACCTGTTCGTCCCAGTTTGTCCCTGCTTGACAGGAAAAAAACACCATTTACTGGATGTATATTCTATAAAACAGCAGATAGAAACACTTTCACAAAAGGGGTAGCTGTGTATTGTACTGATCAGAGGAAATCTCTTAAATAACTGGATTTGAATCTATGTTCCGTGCCCTAAACATCACGTTTTTATCAATAAATTGGAGGTAGTGGGGAGAGGAAGTGTTGCACCTTGTTTGCCTCCTGATGGAGTTGTATCTATAACAATACAGCTGCACAAATGAGTTATAAGTTATAAGAAAGTTCCTGTGGGGTTAAGCATTTATCAAACGCCTGCTAATGAAAAATGTTCAAATGAATGTGGCTGTAGGATGGATACAGAGAATATGGACTAGTATTATAGAAAGGTACTAATGTAATACTTTACGTTGTCTATTGTCATACATGGTTCCACTGTGACAGTCTTTCTAGAAAAGATGCAGTAAAATAAGATGTTAGGGATCTGTTCCTGTTGCAATAGGGAATAGATAACAACACAGAATCCAAACAAATAAAGAGATTATACACTAGGTCTGTAGCAAGATACCTATGAGGAGGCTTGCATTCGGACAGTCAGCTTTTTCAGTGAGAGCAACTCACACATGGGATATTCTGCCAACTGTTATTAGAGATTGTGAAACATATTATTCATTTAAATTGAATTTAAAACCAGGGTTAAAAGACAATCAAGTGTGTGACCATAGTCTGTGAATTATTCAGAAACACCTGAAGAGTGCTTTGTTTTATGTTATATGTTTTTTAAATTGTTCTCCTCGTTCTACTCTTTAAGTAGAATATTATGAATCAAACAAATAAAAAGGTGTTAGCATAAGAAAGCAGCTGCAAATGTCATCAACAGGCAAATCATTTATTACACATGTGCACACATGAAAACAATAATATACATGCAATATGCTCAACAAACAACCAATGGCAGTCAGCTTATCAGCACACACACTTAGTGCTGTAACACACATTATGTTTCAGGTGCAGCAGATCTGCTATGACACTCATCACCTCTGGAGGGCAGAATGACTCCACAGTAAAATAAAAAGGTTTTTCTCCTACTCCCTCTGATTTTTTATTTTCACTCCCTACCTTCAACCTGCATCTATTGTTCTTTCTTTCTTTCTTTCTGTTGACCTCTCCATCTCTCTCTCTCCCTCCCTCCCTGTGGTGTGCCAGCTAACAGTGTCACAGGCTTCACTGCTTTACCAATTCCATCAAAAAGCTATTTAACAAACCGCAGACCTGAGCAGCCGTGCCTTCAGTGCCACTATACCTTTATTTTTCGATCTCTCTCTCTCCCTCACCTTTCTCTTACTGTCTTTCAGTGTCTCCCTTTTTTTCTTCCTCCACCATCTCTCTACCTCCTTTCTTCTGGATCCCCATTGTCCACCTCTTTCCCTTGTTTCTTGATTTCTCTTCATGTTTTCATGCTCCTTCTTTTCTTAACCCCCCACTCCACCTTCCTCTCCTGTTTATTTCTCTCTCTCTCTGTCATCCAGAAGCAGATACTGACACCTATACACAGGCTGAACATAGAGGAAATTATTCTGCATACGAAACTTCAATAACACTTTAAAGCGCACTATACTGCCACACAACTACAGGAATATGAGCTCATTACAGACAATATACAACTGTAGAAAAACCTCTCACAGTAGAATCACATGAGCCATCTAAATGCAAAAGTACTTTACTGTAATATGTTATATTACAGTGTTGAACTAAGTGGAAAGTTTTTTCTCACACTAATAATCTTACAATAGACTTACAATATACAGCACTTATTATGCCATGTAATACTTTATGAACTGCACTACAAGTGTTACCGAAAGCTTCATGAAGGAATAATTTCTTGATCCTCAGCGTGCTTTGCATAAAAGAAAGTGGATAAAGAAGTTTCTGTCAGAAATGATAAAAAATGTTCCTGCAGGATCTCCAGCTGCGGTAGACACAGAAACTTGCTGTACAAAGTGGAATGCAATCAGAGATCTGCTAGTAAACACTTATTTCAAAATTCAAGGATAAAACTCTTGAGGTTAACCATCTTGTTATAATATTTGAGGATACCAACTAGTTTACAAGATAACAGAAGGAAACTGTTAATGCAATAGTTCAACATTTTGGGAAATGATTCTCTTTCTCATGAGAGTTAGATGAGAATATAGATATCATGTCTGTATGATAAGAATGGAACTACAGCCGCCTAATGGTTAAGACACAAGTACCACAAAACCACAATACACCTCTCTTTGCCCATATTTCAGCCCGCCCTCACAAGTCAAAATGTCACGTGACCTAGGTGACACGACTATCGTAACGCACTTTAGGTACTGTACGGCTGTCACTGTACTGGTACTGGTACTGGGACATTTGACAATTGATCCATTTTTGGCGTTTAGCTATGACATGTTGCAAATTAACTGTCTCTTTCTCTCTACTGGCTGTCAGATAAAATAAATAAAAAATGATCTTGAAAAAAGAATGGAGCTACAGTCAGTAGGGACTTAACTTAGCTTGGCAATAAATAAACAAACACTAAGCATCAAGTATGCTTCTCTCCAAAGTTAAAAAATACACCAACCAACACAAATTAACTAATTAACATGTGACACAAATGTGAGTAATAACAACATTTTGTGGTTTCAAAGTGAGTAACAGGCTGTAGCGCATATTACATTTTTTATGCTAAGCTTTGCATATCTGGCTGCAGCTTCATACTTAGCAGCCATGAGAGTGTTATCAATCTTCTCATCTAACTCTTGGCAACAGAGAGACCTATTTTCCAAACTATTTATTTAACAGTTTATTTTTTTGTTTAGTAGTATCCTGAAATATTAAGAGGTTTGTGCTAGAATTTTTAAATAAATATTGACTTGTGCATCTGTAAATGCAACTTTGTCTTTTGCAGTTGACTGCAGGGACATTTTCTATAATTTCTGATGGTTTCATTGTTTTTAGATGCAAGTTAGCACAAAGTCACATGTTCGTTCAATCACTCACTGTTTACTTGCTGTGAGCTTTCCGCTCCACAGTCCTTAAAGGAAGATGTTTTTACTGAGTCCTTCTTCCATCCCTCCATTGAGTTTTTTTTGTTACAATATTTGTATTTTTTGTTGACACAGTGGTTTGTGTGAGCTTGGCTGCTGCTGACTGCGTGGTGCCAACATTTCCTCCTGCTTCAGGCTGGGCTCTCGGTTGTTTCCTGATCCATTTTTCTCACCCAGTACTGCCAAAGGTAATGCAGCCAGCAAGAGTCTCCTGGTCACTCTGGTTAGCAGTAGTCACATTTTGCAGTTACATTTATGTCTTAATATGAGAAAAAACAACAGACAAAATGCAAAGAGGGTGAGATGTAAAGTGCAATCATTTCTTTGCTTTAACATTTTATTTCAGTAACTTAAATAAAAAATATTTTCTAGTTTTTGCCACTAGAAGGTTCAGCAGTGAGCTCAGTCTGCAGTCCTCCTGCAAGAAACAGTCCATTTTGTTTTCTATTTCCAACTGTTTCCCAATTTTCTCTTTGCTTTGGGTGCAGTTTACATCCACATTAATCTTAAGTGCAATTCAATGGTGGTGGTGGTGGTGGGGTCTCTCTGGGTAGCAGTCATTACTCAACAGCGATCTGTGGTGTGAACATTTTGCTCCTGATAGCGCCAGGTGACAGGTTTCCTTCGATCGCAGCAGAAGTGATAATATGATAATATGATTTGAAGATCAGCTGTGGATGGAGGTGTTTAACATGCAGCTATTATCACAGGATTTCTCACTGCACTTCACTTCAGGGCTTCAGATTTACATGCCGTATAGGAAGATCACTGAAGGTGGATGGTAAAATTCATCATTACTTAAGAGTTTGAATGTTTAGGTATTTGTTGACAACATGCCTATTTTTTGATACACACAGTGTACAGTGTATATTCAAAACATATTTAACGTTCGAGTATGGTCTTAGAAGTTTTTTTTTTATTCGTTTTATTCTAGTTCATTGTTTATTCTTAGATTTTTTGTTACAGATGAGGACACATGATAAAACAAATTTAACCTTATTTGTAACGTGAGGGACACTGTTTCAAACATGATAATTTCGCATTTATTATTATGTCATTTTTTTTGTACCACATGAAGACTGACATTTCACTCAACAAACAATCTCAACTCAAGGTCCACTTACGCACTGGTTCAGAAGCTTTCAAACGTAACACACAACGTCTTCATCAGCAAATGGAGGTGCTCACTGGTCATGGAGAACTTGCACGATTCTTTCAGGGACTTCTCATCTATGTTGGCTGCTCATGAAGACTGTGAGCTATGGTTAAAAGCTACGGATCAGGGGAGTAAGTGAACCTTGAGTTGAAATTGTTTTGTTAGTTGTATTTTACATGTATCATCACCACCTATCTGTCCATCTACAAACACAACTCAGTTTAGGCATTGTAGGGTTTTTAAGCAGATGACGTCTTGTCTCGATCTGACTCTGGAGGTCTTGGAGGTTTCGCCCTTGGTGTGTAACTTCTCCTCATGCTGTTGTGGGAATGTGTTTGTGTGTGATGGAGAGGGAGGGGGTGTTGTTCAGCATGAGGCCTGAGATTGTGCTGAGACAAGGGGGAAATGTCAGGGGCATGGACAGTCTGGACATCCTTGCTGACAGCAGGGTGCTGTCTGTTTTTGTCTCTCACTGTACAGGATCTTCCTCCCCCACCTTATTGAGATGGCATCTCTCCCCTTCCTCCCCCTTCCTCCCCTTTCCTCTCCACCTCCTCTCCTGTCCAGTTTTTCATCTCTAATTCCAATTCTCTCACAATCATCTGTATCTCTACCTCCTTTTCTCTCCCCTCCTTTTTTTTGCTTCTCTTCCTCTATCTTTCCTCACCTACGGCAGTGGCTTGAACTAAGCAGCACTGGCAGTAATAGACATTGAAGTACAATTAATCCTGCCTCGCTCGATTTGCCAATAGTCATCCTGCTGAGAAAAGAGGAGGAAGAGAAGGAGGCAAAGGAGGAGGAGGGGGGTGGGGGGGTGATAGTAGAGACGAGGCTTGGTGGAGTGAGGTAAAGAGATTCAAGCGAAGGGAGATTAGAGAAGATGCAGCAAGTTCTGTGATAGTATTTTCATTAATTATTTTACTAAGCTGAATTAGTGTTTGTTTCTTTGTTGCCGTCGTTTTGCAATAACACTAATTTGAATTTGAAAAAGAAGGAGAGAGGAAGGAGAGGAGAAGAGGGTAGCAGGATGGCAAGAATGTTTTATTCTCATAGTGTGTGTGTGTGTGTGTGTGTGTGTGTGATGGGCAAAACAACAAAAATGGTGTTATTTGCTGAGCTAAAAGAGATAGAGGACATAAAGCTAAAGGAAGACGGAGATGAAGATGTAACAGCTCTCGCCCATCAGCAAGCTGGACTCCACCTGGCAAGGTGACGTGGGTAATTCTTTAAACCTCAACCAGCTGTGCACAAGCCAGTGCACAGCTGGCTGGCATGTGATTGAAAAAGCTGATCTAAAAAAACACACTTGCAGTTAGGAGACACAAACAAAAGAAGAAGAAGACGAGGAGGAGGAGTGTAATCTGTTTCTGCAGCGTGTGTGAGGCCCGAGAGCTCATCCTTGGTGGTCAGTCTTTTCCACTAAGCTAGTGGTTTCCTGTGGATAAAGGCTTTGGCTGGAGCAGGGAAGCTCAGCGCTCTGCTTGCGGATGTCCAATTTCCAGATTTAAACAGGTGGCACATTACTAGCTGGCATTTGGAGAGCAGCGCTGCAGGGCAGCTTTCGCAAGCTTCTGCATTTTAGTGCTTCAGGCATAGTTTCCTGGGATGACGACGGGCTTTTCCTAGAGTTTTCACCTTTCTCTGCTGCTCTCTTCTGCTCAGGTCTGTTTTATTCTAGGATGTGAACAAGCTGAGCTCTGTCCTCACTTTTAGCATCACTAGTGTCTTAAATCATGGGATATTTGTCAAATCATGCAGTGCTGCACGAAGCAGAAAGCAGGATCAGTATTTCATGCTCATCCAAAATAGCCTTTTCTCTACAGAAAAGAGGGTTTCCAGGCTTATTTGCTGTGATGTTCTGTTGCAGTTTTATCATCTATAACTCTTGTTTTCAACCATGTTTCATCCAGACTCAGGCGAACACAGGTTTTCATTCCCAGGCAAGCAACTGCAGCAGCTGCTTTCTCAGATCAGCACAGCTTCAACTACTGTAATAGTGAAAAACCTGCAGTCTCTTGAGTCTTAATGACATACTGCTCTTTTAAGGAAGTCTGCCTGTGTTCCGGTACACTGTGATCTAACACATTGCATGTATAAATATGTGTAGACAGTGTTTCTAAATGTCTTCATCGTGCAATGTCTTCTGTGGGGCGTCATTTTTCAACCGGCTTAAATGTCCATGAGTTGTTGCAAGACACATTTCAGGGATGTCAAAACTGTTTTGCACATTATTATTTTGTTAATATGGTCAAATCCTCATATTGCAAATCATATTGTATTGTAATGGATGGTATTCGACTCAGCAGCTAACCAGCTATCCCTCTTCAATTTATTAAATTGATTCATTTCTTTGGCCACAAGGCAGCACAGAAACCCCACAACAAGCTGACATATTTGACCTGGTTCTGGTTAACCTGTCCACAAGTAATTTTAGCTCTGTTTTAATCTCTATCATCTACTGACAAAAATATCTGGCTCTTTATCTGCTAGACGTTTGGATTTCTACACCAGCTAGTTAATAAATTTGTCCGTCTGCCATTTGGAAGGTAACGTATATTGAGTTTATTAGAGCTTGGTTTCTCTCTGTAGTGTAGTATTTATAAAGATGTTTATTATTTGACCTTTTATATACTATGTTTATAATGAAATAAGATGCAATGTTTAATCCCAAAGCTGACAAAGAAAGTCTGTAATACTATAACTGTGAATGCTCTTTTCAATGAAGACAGGAAACACAGCAGGAAACTTCGCTGTAGCCTCTGCATTATGAAAACTGTTTAAGTTCCTTTCTCTCCAAGGCCACAAAGGGTTTTATTTTTTCCTCTGAAGATTTAGACATTTGCTCTCAATCTGTTTACACAAACAAGAGAAGCGAGTTAAACTGAAGGAAGAACAAAACCATGCACTATGCAAGTGGGGGCAGAAGCTGCATGCCTTTTATGATTGGATGTGGTATGTAAACAAAACACGGCAGCAGGCACCAGAAATTGGAATAAAATAGCTTAGAGTGGTGACATGTTTAGTTTCTGGTCTCTTGCCAACGATCTTCTCTCATGGCTCAACATGCTGTCATTTTCTCTGTGTGTTTTATTGTGTTCAGCCATATTTAATTAGCTGTCTCCTGTCATGTGTTAATCGTTGCCTCTCCACTGAAGAAATTGAAAATAGAAATTCATTATCTTGTGTTATTGTTCACAGGAAAATGTAAAACGTACGAAAATGACGACAGTCAACCACATATCATGACAAGAATGTCTGAATAACAGCTGGCTATGTCAATGTGATGCATGCCATGGTTTTATATTAGATGATTAAGTATCCATATCCTTCACTTAACATGCGTAAAATGCATTTAATCATAAAAATTAGATGGGGTATGACTGGATGCCTTCATCATTTTTGTTCAAATCCCTCAAACAAGCTTTAGCTCAAAGAATATGGTGAGTGCAGATCATTTCAAGGTGAACCTCCAGCTAAACAAACACTGGTTTACCTGGTTATATCTATAACTTGTGTGACAGAGCCGGACAAGAGGCTGAAACTGAACCTCTCCATCCAGCACACATAGATCCTCTGGTGGTGGCTCTGTTTCTGATTTCACTGATGAAACCTACAGCAAGTTTACCTAGCTCTTCACACACAATTAAAGGCGTGTCTTTTAATTTATACATAATTATTGCATTTGAAAGTCGCACGTGTTTGGAGACATTCTCCATGTTCTGATATTGAACACTGTTGATAGGATTTGCAGCTGTCTGACAAATCATCTGGAGCTTCACAGCTTCGTATCTTATATCCTTTTTTATGTTAATATATGTTAATACTAGCCAAATGCAGCCGCACGACTCATTACAATACTTATGTTTTTAAAAACTTGAGGCTTGACTTGGAACTGCTCTGACGCCGTCCAACTTAACCACTTTGGTAATAATATATCGTCGTAATGTAACTAGATTGGGTGAGGACATTTCTGTACATACTACTAACAACGAGCTGATACTTCACGTGACACTATAGATGCTCAGTCACTTTTAAACATGCAGACAGGTAAACTCTGAATAATGCAACTGTTGATTTACCTGATTAAATAATAAATATTATTACAGAGATGAGAAACAGAGAAAAGCAGCAGATCCCGACATTTTCAGAGGCTGGAACCAGAAAATGTTTCATGTTTTTGCTGAATAAATAAATAAGTAAAGTTATAAGTCAGTAAAGTTTATTTAATATAGCACCTTTCACAAAACAAGGTTACAACATGCTACACAAAAGTAAAATAAGACTATACAATAATAACTACAAACACTAGGAAGTATGAGGCAAGACAAAGGCCTGTTTGAATAAATGGGTCTTCAGCTGTGTTTTAAAGGCATCAACAGAGACCGCCTGACCACGCAGGTCTCTATATGTGAAAACAAGAATCTTAAAATGAATCCTGGACTTGCTGTGAAGCTGATGTAAATGACAACAGGATGGCTGCACCTGGCCAACAGCCTTGCAGCAGCGTTCTGAACCATTTGGAGACGGTCCAGGGACGACTTGCTGATGCAGGCGAAAAGGGAAATGCAGTAGTCTAGCCGGGATGATATAAGCATGAATGATCATCTTTAGCTCAGGGGGTGATACAACAGACCTGAGTCTGGCAGTGTTTTTTAAATGAAAAAACATGCACGTGCCACTGATTTCATATGCTTATCAAAAGCCTGATCGTGCCACGGGATCTCGCGATAATAAAATGTGGCAATATTTCTCGTTGAGATGAGTGTAAGGTGACAGACAAGACAACAAAAATATGCAAGCAACACTTCAAAATGCTCCTGCATCGTTTTGCATTGTGTGACTTTCAGCTGAATAAAAGTCATATATTTCGTTATTGAAAGATTTCTTAAAAATAACGTATGTTGTCATTGGCTAACCAATTATTCCAGTGCAAAAGGAGTAAAGTCAAGCTTTAACATGTGACTAAAGTGAGTCACTCCATCAACTGGTCATTGACCAGGATCAGCTGACAACCAAGTTCAAGGTGGAGATTTATATCTAATAATTCCAGACTGATCGGAACTGGGAAATTTCAGGTGCATGGTGGTGCATGATGCCAAATGTAAACAATAAACATGGCTGACCGTGACAAACTTATGTTTCTTTGGCAGTTTTATGCACAGTTAAACCCTCAGCAGTGCACTTGGTGTAATTAGAAGGATGGGCATTTTATAAAAAACAAGTGATAAACCTACGTTTCCCATTAACTGTGTATCCTTCAGTTGCATCAGTTGGTTAATACTCAAAAGTCACCAAAAGTTAAGTTGTAGGCTATATTTCCAAATGTTTACACATTTCTGGGCATTTTTAACATTTTCCTGAATAACTTTTAGTTATAGAAGATTACTTTCAAAGATTGTTTACTGTAACCAGCTTCCTAATAACATTGATAGTATTTCTACATCACTTTAATGCAGAACAAGTTTTACTATTTGATACTAGTATGTATTATTTTAATTTAATACTATACTTTGCCTTTGAGTTTATGGTTTACCATTTACAATGTGTGCTTCCATGGGAGCTGCCATTGTTATGTGACGACATTTGGCTGCTACTGTGATATTTTTTGTCCGAGTTCACAAGTAAGAAATCCGACTTGTGTCGTTCCATATTACTTTTTCTAGTTGCCTGGAATGCAGTATATCACCAAAAACCAAACCATCCTCCATCACAGTTTGATGTTTAATTATATATATATACTGTATATGTATGTATATATATAATTAAACATCAAACTGCATCACTCATCGCTTATCCTGTGTACAGGGTCGCGGGGACTGGAACCAATCCCAACTGACATAGAAAGGCAAGGTACACCCTGGACAGGTCGCCGATCCATCACAGGGCCACACATAGACAAACAACCAGTCACACTCACACTCACACCTAAGGACAATTTATGGTCACCAATCAACCTAGTCCGCATGTCTTTGGACAGTGGGAGGAAGCCGGAGCACCCGGAGAGAACCCACGCAGACAACATGCAAACTCCACACAGAAAGGTCGGGCGACCAGGGTTTGAACCCGCGAACTCACTTGCTCTGAGGCCACAGTGCTATCCACTCAATATAAATATAGATTGAATATTGATCAAAACGAATAATGAATATTGATAAAATTGAAAATTGAAATTGAATTAAAATTGAAAATTGTAAAAATAAAAGGCAGCAGGCAATAGGAACAAGCAAAGCAGCCATCACTTATGAATGAGGAATGAACTGTCAGCGTTTGGATAAAATCATTATGGATTCTTTCATGCGCTTCAGCTTGACAACAATTTTCTGTGTGTGTCTCCAACCTCCCCGCAAGGCCACGAGTTACTTTCCCCCCTCTTTACTGGCAGATTTATACTTGCAGATGTTATCTGTTTGCACTTAAATAAAAATGAAATGGATAAAGTTTGTGCAGTCCTGGTCGAAAGCTGAAAGGCTTTGAAGAGCTGAGTCCTCTGATGAACAAAGCTGACACAGTAAGGAATAAAAAGTGTAGATTAAAGTGACATCAAGTGAAGCCTTCATTCCTGGTTTGCAGCCAACGGTATGCTCCACAGTCCAAGGTCCTGTCTGATTTTTCTATTCTCTGCTAAAAGGGTTCTTATACTATGGGCCAGTACACACAATGGCTTGTGGGGCGATAAATGGTCCCTACATGGCAGGAGTGGGACTATTTTTTCCGCAAATTGCTCTGGGTGTTGGAGAAAGAGAGGTTACACTTCTCATTTACTTGCTCAGTTTTAAAATTACTGATGCTAAACTGAAACACTTTGGAAACCTTTTTACCTTTTTATTTGAGAAATCAAGTTTTCACATACCACAATATAAAACACAAGCAGCACTCAAAGCATCACAAATGTTTTAGTCAAACATGTGGCCAATGTAGTCAGGTCAAGTTAAAGTTAGGGTACAGGCAACGTTGGAGAACCTAGCAATAGACTGCTACATTTTGAAAGTATCCACACACAAAAATCTTCTCCCTTCAGGTCTCTGTCCAAAGCTACTCCCCCAAGAGTGCAGGCTGGCAGGTAGACAGCCAATCATTTCATCCGTGCTTATTACAGTCCTGCGTCAGCTACAGATTGCGGATTCAGAGCATTTGATTTATTGATTGCTGTCTCAGGAAGACAAGTAAGTTTTACTGCTCTTAACATGTAGCAGAATTTCAGCAATATGAAATTTACCGGGAAAGTTTCAAGGGCAAACACTTGGACAAATGGTGGATTTCTTTGTGTAGTACTACATTTGTAACGTGAATGCTGCATTTCTACTGTTTACCTCACGATTGTTGTGACAAAAAAATTAAATGTTTGTACATTGTGGGAACTTTCCACAATTGTCTCACTGGTACCTTAACCAATTCGCTTAAATCATGTTAACGCAGGAATGATTTCAGTCTGAATGCCCACATTTAATTATGATTAAAGGTTTCACTATGTTTCAAACTAATTACTTTGTACAGAACGCCATCCAAGCATGTCTTAAGGCAATAGTGTTTACACACAAATGGCTATGCTAAGCACATTTGGGCAAAAAGCCTGCTGTCATATGTGGCCCAACCAAGAATGATGAGGCCAAACACACAATAAAAATTGTTGGGTTTTTATTCCCCCGACTGGACTCAAATGAGAACAGCATGTGATATTGAAGTTGGAGATTATACAAAACACAGGAAATACTTTTTCACTTACTATCCACTTGTTGCATCTGATCTCAACTATATGATTTAACAGTACACTATGGTACCTCATCATATCACATTATGTAAACAGCTACCAAAAACTGGTTTACACCCACTCTGGTACACTTCAGTTACTTCTAAACAGGAACTCTAGACATTAAACTCTTGACCCTGCAATCTAGACCTTAAACTCTTGAATATACAATCTAGAATCTAGACAACAGTAGAGGCCTTTTCTAAATAAAGAAAATTTAAAAAAGGATATAAATATAAATAAATACATTCATCCAGCCACACAATGCACATAGTCATAGTCATAAACTCAAAGTACAATATTTAAATTAACCAGAAAACATAAAATACTTCCACACATAAAATATAATTTGGCCAACACTTTGTACAGAAACTCAGGATTTATAATATATAAACAAATCAGTAACTCACCTATTGTGCAGTGTGTGCCCCAGGACAAGCCCACACACACAAACCAGGAACTCTGTATTTCCCGTATTTCCCTTCTAAATCAGCAGAAAAGTATGAAATACATATTGTTTATTTACAACGTCAGTATACACTAACATTATTCAACTCAGTTCAATTTTATTTATATAGCGCCAAATCACAACAACAGTTATCTCTGAGTTGTGTGACATTATGTGATTTTGTTTGTAAAATACACTTTGTCATCACTCACGCTGTCCCTACTGGCGAAGATACACACACACACACACGGCTATCAATCGAGGAATCAGCTGGAACACCCAATCATCACGCACATACCCCAGCCTGCTAGTTGATTCACTCTTTCCTCGGTCATTCTTAATGATTATTTATGTATTTTACCCTGGTTTATGGAGATATCCTCCCCACCAATGAACCAAAATGAACCTCTTGCAGTTACTCTACTCCGCTGGGCCGACACTTCTGCTTACCCTGAGACCTGTCACAAAGGGGAACACTATTGCTGCAGTAATCCTACCTGCAACTACATAACATTTTCCCCACATAACACTATAGAGCTCTGTACCCCTGGATTCCTTGGCTACACATAGACAGGTGAGACTACATTCATTTTACAAATAGGTGTTTCCGTGCACACTTTTGGACAGTCTCAAAGGCAATCAAGGCATTGCACTTGTTTGTGCACATAGAAAATTAGTAGTTGCTTTAAGAATGAAAAAAGAGAGCTTAAGAGAGAAGCTCGAATACCTCAATTTACTTTCTGACCTCTGCACACCTGACCAATCACTACGTGAAATGTGTATGCTTGTCTGATTGTCGGTTATGGAAAGAAATTGTTGAACGCATGCCCCAAGTTTTGATGTAGGAAGGCTGTGGAGGATGGGGTTTCAGATGCTGTTAGAACCGAGCACTTTCTTTGAAGCATACTGACAAAAAGAATGTAAGTAAATACGATGCCCCATTTTAGTGACAAAAACAAGTTGTGTGTGAGTGTCTGCGACAGCAGAGAACCAAGCAGAGAGGGCGGCAGTAGCTCGGTCCGTAAGGATTAGGCTGGGAACCGGAGGGTCGTCGGACCAGAGTTGTGGAGCGTGGACTGGTAGCTGAAGAGGTGCCAGTTTACCTCCTGCCGAAGGTGGCCTTAACGAACCCCTAACTGCTCGGGGCGCTGCACTGAGTGGCAGCCCCTAATTCTGGTAACAGCAGGGAAAGTAAATTGTAATCCTTAAAATTTTGTTTGTGGTTAATTTGGCAACACATGTTGTTTCTGGTGGTGACAGCAAGTACAATTTAATACTACAGGTCCCAGAATTCTGGGGACAGCAAAACAAACTATTTTAAGTCCTTTTAAGTAAGAAGTCAGGCAGTGATTGGCCTTTTTCCATCATTCATCATGAGAAACCATGATCTGATTTTATAATAAACAGTAAGCGTGAAAGGAGTTGGTTACCTCACTGAGAAGTTGGAGGTGTGCAGCCTGCTGCCTGCAGCTCTTCATCTAACAGCTCACTGTGGCTGCTCCTTCTTGCTCCATTAATCTCTGCAATATTTAAACTGATCCCCTGTCAAAAAATGACAAAAATAGCCGTTGTCTGTTTTGTAGAATGATAGCTTTCAGTGCTAATCTCACTGACAAACACAGCCTTAAATGTGACTACTTCACAATAAAAGTCAACAGTTAAATACTTGAATGTGAAGCTGCAGCAGTAAGACATTTTCGTTTGCATTAGCAGTAACTTAATACAGAATTTTCTCTTACAGATACACAGTTTATAACACTGCAAATGCAAGAGCTTTCATCAGTGGGTCATAGACTCAATCACTACTGTCTTACCTCATTCTGCGATAGATATTGACTTAACAGTCATGTATTTAAATGAAATTCTTTTATTATTATTTTAAGTTCACTTGAACAAACTGGCCTTTATTCTGGCCTCCGGACAGATATCGACATTAAGCTTGTTCAGGACGGAGGAGGCGCTGCAGGAGACGGCTCTGCCTCCTGCTGTTTCCTCTGACGTGTGGTGAGTGAAAAGTAGTCCCACAACCAGTTCAAGCTTGAGCAGATTTATGTTGGTTAAGTCAAAGGGTGATGTATTGTTGAGCATTTAATGCCTTGTTGTAATCAATGTCTGAATTTGCAGGGAGCCCCTGAAGGAAGACTAATACTGATGTGATGATGTTTTCTGGCTGACTTAGGAGAGGAAAGACCCAAACCTGCATTAATTCTATGGGGTCTATATGCTGTTGTGATTTTTTATGTGACACCCTCTCCTGTCAAACTCAAACTAAACTGCAACGTTTCACAACTTTAATAACGTGCCATTTCAAAATGCCGATGTTTCGAAATGGTAGCGTTTTATTTTGAAAGTCTAACATTGCTATTTGTTGTTGCTAATTTTACTGGACGTTGCATATTTGTTGTTGCTAAGTGTTGCTTAAAAGTGACAAAGGGCCTTGACCAAGCATCAATATGTGATGAGTCAGGAGTGAGAATGTGATGGATAGATAGTCATTAATTAGTCCTTTCGGAAATTCATAGTGTGTCATACAGCAAACATCAGACCAATAACAACAACAAACCAACACTCAGACAACTGCATTACCAACACAAACATCTCCTGAGTGCTCTTCAGATTATACTAAGGTGCAGCTCCCAGACACCCAGAGACTTTCAGTACTGTTTCATTATTTCATTGTTTGTTAAGAAATCCAGTACTAGTAGGCACAAATATTAATGCGGATGTATATGGATATGGATTAAGTATTTTATAGAAATAATGCGTAGGTTTCCCAGTACTTTTGTCCATATAGTGTATATTTGTTTGAACAGCCTGGAAAAACACAAGCACATTGTTTAAATCTTTAGAAAGTGAAGTTTGATTTCAGACTGATTTTGCAACACTTTCTGAAGCAAACAGCTGATCTCCAGTGGCGTTATACAGTATGCAACCAAGTTTGTTTATGTGTAGGAATACGGAGGTTCTACTGTTGAGAAAATGTAGTTCCAACAAAGGAAACAACTGTTTGATGGCAAGGAGTTGAGCGCTGAAAATGTGTATACTTGAACTGATTGATTTTTTTATTTTAATTTTGGTGGGCCTTCTGTTAGGTGGCTAAAATATATTTTGCTGCTGACCCTGTCTACAACAGTAAATTACTTACCTTAAGTGCCCATAAAACTCTCTGCTACACTGACTACGGATAAGTACCTCATACAGCCCCACTTCAAAAATCCTGAACTATCCCTTTAAGAATGCCTGGATCCACACCAAAAACTAATCACTTGTTCCTTGGCAAGTGGCCCAAATTTCCACCAGACTTAATTGAAATCTGTTAACATGTTTTTGAAATATCCTGCTAAATAACAAACAAACAAATGGGACCAAAAACATAACCTCCTTGGTGGATGTAACAACTGTGAGCAGGGGAGGTTACAATACACATAAGGGAGCTGGAGAAACAAACCATAAAATAATATTTTGTAATAAACTGTGTTGCTTAAATTGATGTCAGATGAGAAATAGTTTGTGGTTCCCTTTCAAAATGCTGCTCCTGAAAAACACGATTTAATGGTTTGTTTCTTTGGTGCACTAGTTCACATCCCACTTACCAGACTGTGTATTCACTGTATGTTATCCAGTAAAACAAATAAAATAAAAAACAAACTAGAATGAACACAATCAAACAATTTGCATGAAAGGTCAGACCTCTCCTTGGAAGAAAATCTGTTGGCAGACAATCTGTGAACGGTAATAAGAGATGCAATGAAGCCGCCTCATCAAATAAACTGCTGGTGTCTTTCCAACTTTCAGCTCCCTGCGCTCAATGTCTTGCCAGCTTTTTGTTCTACTTCATTGAACCTTTAACTGTTGAACTATGTGCTGATCAGTTTTAACTTTACTCATTCAGCATTGGTGGGAAACCACAGCAAGTAAACTGATCCCCCCCCCCCTGCGGAAACCAAATGAAAACATAATAACATAATATATCAAATGTAAAACAACCCCAGACCAAATCACAACAGTTTACTGGTGCAATGGAAACAAACCAGGACCAAAATATAGAGAAATGTGGACTCAAAACCAAATTACACCCAATTTGAAGCAGAGAGGTTACCAGGAAACTGCAGTGAGCAGTGAAATTGGCTTCCAGTGTGGAAGCACAGGTCTCCGCTGTGCAGCCAGCTCCCTGGCTTGCTGGCCTGCCTACTGGTCACAGCTCTCCACTGTGAAGTGGATGCTGAATTTCTGAACATTGTGACGTAGCCGCAAGCTCAAAAACATTCACTTTTGGACGTCGGATATTCCATCTTTTATTTTTTATATCAAATTCAAAATTCACAGTGTGTAGGGCTGAGCTTTGTAATCCAGCAGGGGGAGTTTGTAAAAATAAATATGAAAGTGGTGTCAAACTTTTCATTTTACTCTGGACAAAAGAGCAATAAGCACATTTCCCTAAATGTCAAACTATTCCTTTAATGTTGAAAGAAGCTAACCAACCAAGTAATGGGTGGAAACATTTTGGATATAGCACCAACAGTGACACTGTTACCTACGTTTTAAAAATGCTTCTGCCCTAAAGAAATGTCACCTAAACAAATGATGTGTTAATTTCGGCCCTACCGAAGACTAGCAAGCAAGTATATCACAAGCCATATACACAGGGTGCGATTTGTGAAGAAAAAAAACAGAGTTGGGGATGGGTTTTTTTATGAAAATAAATCTATTCATAGGCTATTATCAACTGGATTACTGGATTCTGCAACAGCCTTTTTACTTACTTGACCCAAAAATCTATTGATCAACTCCAGACTGTCCAGAACTCAAGAAAGAAATATGACGACATTTTAAAGCTCTTCTTGGCCTCTTACCCTGTTAAATCTCTGACCTTTTAGTCCCATACACACCAGCACGTACCTTGAGATCCTCAGGCAGAGGCCTGATGTCTGTTGCAGAGTCTCGACTGGAAACTAAAGGCTGTCTGCAGTCAGGGGCCCGAGGCTCTGGAACAGCCTGCCTGAGGAAATCAGGTCGGCTGAGTCAGTGAACTCTTTTAAGTCCCTTCTTAAACCATAGTTTTATGGTTCCATTTCCCAATTTTATTTTATTGTATTTTATATATATTTTATATTTACTTTAAAAACGTGTATTTTAGTCTCTTAAGTGTTTTCTTGCTTTTATCATGTATTTGTTTTATGTGTTTTATTGTCTTTACACTTGTTAAAGAACTTTTTTGAAAAGCGCTCTATAAATAAAGATTAAAGAGAGAGGCAGCTAGATCGGAGCCAAAGTAGCGCATTTCAAAATAAATATAACCCTAACAAAACCACAGATCGATCCGAACAGTGAGTTTTGTGATCTGTTGCATCACTAGTGAAGTTGCATTGATAACTCTGCGGGGTGAGGGTAAAAATAATTCATCAGAGGTAGGGATATGTAAACCAGAAAGGGATAAATCCCACGCATCACCCCTGGCAAATTGTACCCTGCATATACATAAAGAAGTGGAATTTTGACCAGATTATTGCACTAGATGAAAAGTTTGAGGATCGCTAAAGTTGTTGGTGTCCCATCCTGATAGGGAAAAGAATGTATTAACCAAATTCCATGGTAATCCATCCAATAGTTGTTGTGATCTTTCAGTCTGGACAAAAGTGGTGGGTAATTGTAATGGCAAATTACTTCTTAAATCCAAAAATCATATAAAAACAGCCATATAAGTAATCTTAATATATAGACACATCAATTGTAGGACTATTTTCGATAAGTGAAACACCAAAGATGAACAATTTAGGAAAAATTTACTTTACTAAGAAATAAGACTTGCAACTGAGCCCTAGTAATAACGGATATGAAGTGACATTTCCCCTTTCATTGACACGGGCCTGCTCATTTGTGAGACCACAAAGTGGAAGCTCCGATCAATGGATCAGGACAAGTTGATGAAAATTTACTTTTCATCAACTTGGCCTTAAAGGCTCGATTCATAACAGTCAGACGCTTCCTGCTATCTCAAGAGCCGGGTTTATTAATGTACTGATTTATAGCACTTGAGATGAGTAAGGTATACAATCTAATGTTACTGTTCCATGGTGCCCTACAACACCCTGTAACAGTATATAAACACACAATGACACATTCAGTTTCTCTACCTTATGTTTCAGTTTCTCTCCCTCTTTTACTCTAATCCCCCCCCCCCCCCCCCCCCACCTGTTTGTATGGTTTCCCTCCATCGCTCTCACTCCTCCAATCTTTTTCTCTGTTCATTCCACATCTCACTCTCCCTCTCTCCCCGCTGCTCTCTGTCGCTCCCTGGTTCTTTGCCATCCGTCTGCCTCTGTGCCTGAGGTGCCGGTTGCTATTTGGATGATTTAGTCAGAGAGGGAGAGAGGGATTTCATTAGCTGTTTACCTGAGGGCCTCTGGTACCTGTGGTGCTATAAAGCTGCTTTATTAAAAAAGCCCATATTCAGCTGCGGAGAAGCACAGTGGCTCAGTGGGTTAAGGTTCACCCTGTGCATCTGGCCATGGGTTCGAGTCCTCGGAGCAGGTGTGCTCCTGTGGGTCTGTGATACCTGCAGCGCTACGAGGATGCTTTATTTATAATCCAGGACTTGACGGTGATGAACACAGGGGCTCAGCGGGTTAGGGTGCATTATGCACTGTGGGTTCGAGTCCTCTGAGTGGGTATATAAATGTTGACTTCTGTTTCTATGGTGCTATAACACTGTGGAGTTCACTTCAGGTTATAGTACACACTGTGTTCAGACTTTGAGTTTTAACCAGTCTCAGAAAAAAAAACTTGTGAGAAAAAAGCTATTTCATTATTTGTTTACCTGGGGGCCTGTGCCGCCTGTGGCACTTCAAGCCTTTTTTATGAGTTCTGTTTGAGGCTATTAAAGGAAAAATCCGGTTTATTACAACTCAAGTCTTATTTTCAGTATTCCATGTATCTGTTGGTTATGATAATAGCTGGGAAAGTGGCGACATCACAAAGTCCTACAGGTTGAAGGAACATGGGCCAACCCTGAAAATTACATTTCTACGCCAGTAATTGACAGTAAATACGTATTGAAAGACAGGCAATGCCACCCAGATTACATTACTTTTAGACAGCATATTAAGGAAAGGCTTTTAATGAATATATCTGCAAAGTTGCAAAAGGTTTACAGTAAACACATCTATAAAATGTTTATTGAAAAAAGACATTGGTTCTCACTACAATATCTGCTTGTGACAATTCTTAATGCGTAATGTTTAGCAGTGCTTTAGAAGTAACAAATATCGACACACAATATGTATATTACAACAATAACTTTAGTAAAATAGATGTAAATAAATAGAACAAAGGTTGCTTGTAGGATGAGGCTGGCTAGAAGAAGCACATGTTGGCAAACTGGCAACTGAAGAGCGACGTTTTCAAAAAGTTGAATGTGTTTCAATAAAAAGGTACCCAGTAGGGTTGCCCTTAGTTCCTTGTATTCCGGCAAAATCCCTGGATACTTCTTCTTCTCTCTAGTTTTAGTGTGTCACACAAATGATCAGCAGCTGGTTAGATCTTACTTTTGATGCTCTGTGTCATCATCTGACTCGTTTCATGGTCTCATTGTGCCCTTTTGCAGCAAGGCTTTGTAAGGTTTATGTAATGTTACTTAGACTAGCTGTCAACAGAGAAAAGCAAGCATGTGAGAATGGGAACAGGTATGTGCGTAAATGTGCCTTTTTTAACGGGGAGACGATTCATCCTATTTCCCCACCTCCCTGCCCCACCCCCGCTATTAATCAGAAGGTTCATTTTAATGAATGTTGTGTGCCCTGTATGTAGTGCAGCAAAACTGAAAGTAAGGGTGTGGAGGATCTTTTTAGCACAAAATATCCTCTTTTTCTTACTATCCTTCCACTGTACAAATTGCAGAGGCTATAACCTTGCAAGGTATCAATTTGATTTGACTAACCCAGACTGCTATAGCCTCATGTGGCCGAACTTTGAAATTACTTTTTGCACAGTGGGTTTTGTCCAGCATCACTTACACTGAAATCCCTTTGCTGCGAGAGGCATGGAAATAAGCAACAATTAAGATCTGAATTAAGAGAGACTTGGAAAAATGTGGACTATTCCTTTAACCTAAACAAAGATCCAGGATGTGAACCCCTGTCTTCAGCAAAGTTCCTCTAAAGCACTTTGTTAGGAGAAAAAAACAGGAAGTTGGTCTGTATTTCATTATTGCTTGGCACATACAAGGTTTACATTACAAGGTTTGGCTAACCTTGAGGTTTGTTATATCCCTGTATCTTGACCTCTTTTGTTTCCCGAAATTGCAGCATTCCTAGAGCTCAGTATTACAGGGTTATAATAACCAATAGGAATTAAAGCCAAAACTACAAGTTGTATGCAACCAGAATTTTGCCTTAAGGTGCATACACACACATGTGCTTGAGATGAGTTTGAGCCCATTTCATAGACAAAAATCAAGGCTAGAGAAGAAATATACCTGGTAACATATAAGGAACAATACTAACAATGGCACTTAGTCTTTTTCATTAGTTCTGCTTTAGCTAATTAAACTACATGGTGAAGAATTTAAAGTTAAAGTTAATATAATGAATGTGTTGCTGCATAAGGCTGTTTTATCAGGAATCCGTCTGAGCTGAATTAATCAAACATGGATCGGTGGTGGAGAGTTCTCCCTCTTGACAGTGGTTCATAATGAACTAGCAGTATCTGTTCGGCTGTCAACCTGTAGTAAGTGGCAGATTTAATCAAGCTTATCTTTGTAACATAAGCTTTAATCAACATTACTTGGTATATTCTGTACCCTTTGACATCATTTGTATGCAGCAGTCAGCTCTCTGCTCTCAGAGACAGCTGTGGATATAACAGGTCACACAAAACCCCTCACACACACTCATTTGCACCTGCAGCACGAATATACAAATGTAAGTGCAAACATGTATTTGCACATATTTTATACACCTGTACACACCCACATAAACTCTCACATGTTCATATAAAGACTTATCACACAGCTACACAAAGAATTTGCATCCAGCATGTACAGTACATATATTAATCCTCATGTGTACTATTTAAACAAACACACCCACACGTTCTATACCGACAGAGTGGAAAAAAGGAAGAAGAAGCGTCAAGGAAGAGGGTGGAAGAACAGGGCCACAGGGGAAGAAGGGAACCAGCAGAAACAAGGAGATAAAGATATGAAGGGAGACAAACAGGACGATTTGGGTTTATATGTAAATTACACACACATACACACACACATTCACACACGCACATACACAGGTGATAATGTTAATATGACAACAAAGTAAAGGTTAGTAATTTCAAAAACAGAAACGAATTCAAATGATCAACAACCATAATATATGCTAAAATTTGCAGCATAATAACAACAAAAGAAGAAGAAAATTTGCCATCTAATTACTTCGGTGATAATTAAATATTTTAAAATTGAAATAGACCCATTGAAATAGACAAGGGAAATGTTGCAATAAATGTTTTTTAATTTTCAGGAAGAGGGGAAAGCATGAATAAATAAATAAAATGACTATGAATTGCTATATTAAAACAGAAACAGAAAGATTAAGAAGAAGAAGAATAAACAAACAAAGAAAATGTGGTTTAAAGGGGCATTATGGAGTTTCTAGTGGTGCGGTTTTAAGATTGCAACCAGGCATGTGCTCGTACGCGTGCTCGCTTGAACTCATGAGCGAGCATAATCCGAAACACAAGCACTTTCATACAGAAATCCTGCAATAAACGCAGAAACACCAGCATGCAGGCTGTGGCTTTTCACATAGACATGTTCAGGCTCTGTTACTTCAACGTTCCTGTCCTAGGCAGATCAACACCAGTTCCATAACGTTGCTTCATTCAGCGCATCGAGCCGCATATCGGCGCAATCCTCCCTGACAAAAGGCGGAGTGACAGCGGCTATAGGCAGGCAGGGAGACTGCTTCACACAACATGCTGGAAACTCAGGTAAACCCGTACTGCAACATGACAGTAATAGTTTTATCAGCTGCAGGTTGAACTAATCCATGCTCGTTAAATGATCACGGTACATTTACTGCATTTAGCCGACGTGCTACATTGTTAGCTCGCCTGCTGCTTTCAGTAACTATCTAACCAGCGCAAGCAGGACGCTGATCCAGTAGCTCCGTTTGTAAGCTGCCCCACCAGGAAGAATAGGACATTCTGTATTCTGTGTGCCAACGTGGCAAGTTTACATTGCCACTGCTTTGACCCCACTGGGAAAGCCTGATCATAACCTGGTCCTGCTCACGCCACAGCACAAACCACAGATCCAGAGACAGTCCATGACCAAACGCTTCTTCAAGACATGGTTTCCAGAGGCGAGACTGCTTTGAATGTACTGACTGGAGCGTCCTGCAGGAAGCACATGGTGAGGACATCGATGGGGTCACACACTGCACTACTGACTACCTGAACTTCTGCATGGACGTTGTGGTCCCCACCAGAACTGTACGCTGCTTCCCCAACAACAATCCCTGAATCACCAGTAATGTCAAGGACATCCTGAACAGGAAGAAGAGGGCATTCAAGGATGGTTACAGAGATGAGCTGAAACGCGTACAGGGGGAACTCAAGGTCCACCTGAGAGAGGCAAAGGAGGACTACAGAAGTCCACCCTCCACACACATGGACAGTTCAACACCCCTCCCCACCACAATCACTAAGGATCAGGTGAGCAGAGAGTTGAGGAGGCTCAGTCCAAGGAAAGCAGCAGGCCCAGACAGAGTGTGTCCAAGGATGCTTAAAGCCTGTTCTGCTGAACTGGGGAAGCCACTCCAGCATGTCTTCAACCTGAGCCTGCAGCTGGGGAAGGTCCCAGTGCTCTGGAAGACTTCATGTCTCATCATGGTTCCCAAGAAAAAACACCCCAGGGAGCTGGGTGACTTCAGACCAGTAGCACTGACATCAAACATCATGAAGACCTCCGAATGGCTGCTGCTACTTGTCCTCAGACCCCCGAAGACACATACGCCTGCTTAATAGCGTCCACAACCCAGTGGGACAGCCTCAATTTTGACAGAGGCCTGCCCTGGCTCCTGGACTCAAAGCAAATGAAAAGCTGGTCCGTCTGCCTGAGGGCCCGAGTGCGCCTGACATATTCAGCCAGCGCTCTGACGGGGCACAACATGGACTGGGTTGGCTCGACTACCGGTCACCACAGAGTGACCGTAGCTCGACCGGCTGGGTCAGATGTAATTCGGGCGAAATCTTCCACCGGGTACAGGAACCAGGTGCAGGAACCTGCAGCACTGGTCGTGAACCGACATGAAGCTCACCTATTCTTCTGGCTGAGGTTAAAGCCAAGAGGAATACAGTTTTGAGGAAGAGCCACTTCAGATCAGCTGACACAAGGGGCTCAAAGGAGGATTGCTGAAGAGCCCCAAGGACCACGTCCAAATCCCAAAGAGGAACTGAAGGTCTGGTCTTACCGGGAAATAAGGGAACAGTCCTGCTCGTTCAGTGTGGAAGCACCAACACGAAATACCTTAATCGCCGCCACCATCCCTCACAGGGTTCCAGCTGACTTCCCTGCCTCCTGCTGCCTCCCCTAACCCCACGTCGGAACTGGCGTCGGTTGAGGTACATGATTTCCTGCCCCCTGTAGCCACTGGGGTGCCTTGAGAAGCTACCAGAAATCACCTGTGTGCAGCGGCAACTTTCCTGTGCCTGCTGCAACAGTTTAGCTGCATCCAGTCCAAACATAGCCGAAGGCTCTACTGGCAGTCTCAGCAAACAATCACAATCCGCTTGTTGGAGCTGGGACTGAGACAGCCACAGGTGGCACCTTGCAACTGTGAAAGATTCCAAGGCCTGCCTGCAGCTACTTCCTGCTCCTTCATAATGGAGGAAGCCTCCTGAGGCTCCCCTGTAGGACTGGGGCTGACAGAACCCTCCAACACCTGATGAGACATGTGGAGCAGGTAGAGAGACATAATGGCCGCAGAATTAGCCAAGCAGGTCTGCGTAGCCATAGCTCTATGCAGCTTAGCCAGCAGGCCATCCATAACCCTGCAGTTCTTGCTAGGGCAGGCAGCCCTTGCCAAGCGCTGAGCTGGAGGGAGAGACCAGAGGAGAGAGGGCTTCATCCATCGGAGGGAGGGGCCCGCAGGCAACCGTCGTCAGGGTTTTGGGGGGGGCAATACCCAGGGCTGCGACCGCCCTGCTGAGAAGCTGTTCAAAGCTCCGAATCGTTGAATGCGCTGCCACATTCTGCCCGCAGGACATATCACCGTCCTCGGAGGAGAACACAGTTTCCACATCCACATCCTTCTCCTCCAACATGGAGGTGGTGGTGGGGGGGGGGGGTTATGAAACAGGCCTAGTGAAGGTCTAAGAGCAGAGGGAGGAAGGGAAACCTGCCAGGACCCTGAACACTCCCCTCTGTCTGTTTTAGCATCAGCCTTTCTGCGCATTTTCAACC
The DNA here is from genome assembly GCF_014851395.1 of Micropterus salmoides. Taxonomy (NCBI): domain Eukaryota; kingdom Metazoa; phylum Chordata; class Actinopteri; order Centrarchiformes; family Centrarchidae; genus Micropterus; species Micropterus salmoides. Next base: position 30,246 of record NW_024044206.1, read on the forward strand.
AGGGCTCCTCAGAAAGAGAGGGGCATGCTCGCCTTCTTTCAAAGAAGCAGCAGCGGGCCTCCCTAGTACGTGCTGGCAATATAAAACAATCCATGCATGTGTTGCCGGCCCACTCACAGTACACACTGGTCGTGGCCATCTTCAAATGGCAGAGGAATACTACGGCCCACACAATTATGTCCCTGTTGGCTTTCCATACCTACCAGCTCACGGTGAGAGCGGAGGGGGCGGGGGCCAGCAAGGGGAGCACCCTCCGTTTTACTTCCGTGTCGACACTTAGCTCTGAGAGGCTAATAGCTTGGTGTGCTAGCACAGCTATGCCTCTGTTCTTTTATCACTTTTCTTTGTGTTTGAGATGTCAGGTGTCAGCCGACATACACGCAGACTATTGTCTTCCTTGAGTGCGTGAGCCGACAGCGCCTGTGCACCACAGAATCATTTTATATTGTACCACTACTCACTCCATGTGTACTGTACGGAGATGGGGAGCATGTTGAAATACTTTATTATGCCATCTTTATTTAAGATATCAGGGGTAGCATATTCTGAAATTTTTTTTGATGTTACTGACGATTAGCCACTTTGTCGACGGCATTGCCAACAGCAAGGTTGCACAGATTTATCGGCGTGGAAACAAACCACGCTTGTGGTCATGCGCATGCGCAGAACCACTAAGTAGCACATCTTGATAGGTAGCATAAATCGACAGAACACTGGCAATACGCTCGAGGGAGTTGGCGTCTTCCGCTGACCTGGGCTTTCACCCAAGGCAGACAATCAGTGATTTCACGCCGCCGCAGGTGCTTTATAGGTGACCTAGAGGGCGTGGCCGGGCAAGCCGGTGTGTCTTAAAGAGGTTTCCACGTACCTGACCTTAGGGGATCATCCCTGTACATATGGAATATGTAATGGTGGAGAGATAGTCTCGACACGATAGAGAATTGGGGGAACAGACGGAACACTTGACAGGCAGACATGGGGCAAAATTAATAACCAACACAGACAGAACACATGTTACAAAATACCAGACAAAAATCGAACTTCAGACAATAACAGAAACCCATGTAAACAGACAAACACTGATCAACTATAACACAGGGATCATAACAGACAAAACCTAAACGAGAACACAGAACTAGAACACAAAGTACAGGGCAGACTAAACCAAAATGATGCAGAGAAAGAACTAGAAGCAAATACAACATGAACTAAGGCACAGAACAAGGAACAAAGACATGGAAGAAAAAACCCAGATACAGAAAAGACTACAAATAACTGGACTGACTGAGAACTGAATAACCAGCAGAGCAGACACGCCCACAGTGTGACAGCAATAAAGCTCCTTCTGATTCTAGATAGATAGATAGATAGATGTATACTTTATTTATCCCGAGAGAAATTCAATTATCCAGTAGCATATAAAATATGCATACATTAAATCTATATTAAAATAAAATAAAAAAAATAATAAAAAAACTTATAACACAGTAGCCACAGTAAACAGTGCAAAACAGTAAACAAGTGCAAATGGAGTGTAGATTGACGTAAACAATACAGATGGAGATTGTTGTTTGACGTAAACAATACAGATGGAGATTGTTGTTTGACCGCATATATCCTGTATCAGGCAGCTGTGTGGCAGCTTTGTAAATCCGTTTCCAGGCCGACGTGGATGTCGTGACGTATGACGTGAACTTCTGATTTGCAGTTCTGGTGAAGCTGTGGGGCACTGATGAGGTGAGCAAGGACATGCAGGAGATGAAGGAGGAGAGCCAGCAGGTGATGAGGGAGAAGACGGTGACCATCCCTGAGCTGTTTCGCTCCCCCAACTACCGCCAACCTATCTTTGTTGCCGTCATGCTGCAACTCTCACAGCAGCTGTCTGGAATCAACGTTGTAAGTCAAAGATTCTCAAGTATCAAGTAAATCAAAGTCCAAGTCAAGAAGCAGTTCTAGTAGTCTAAAGTCTGAAGTCTAAAGTCTGCAGAGCAGCTCTAACCCACACTAACAGCAGATGTAAAGTAACTGTCGACCTCTTCAGGTGATACTCGACTGGGATCTTCTTTTGAGTGTGATGAGCTTGCTCATGGTGGGAATTGTTGGGTCTCTCTTCTTAACTTGTGAACGCACTCTTGATTCCTCATAACTTGGCCACCATGTTATTCTTTATCTAGAAAGACCACGTCTGGCTCATGTGTATGCCTTATGCCAGTGCTGGTCCAATGCTAACTGTGCCAACTTTAAGCCATATCTCAGCCAGATCTGTCTATTACTTGGTACTTGCCCCACCTGAGACTGTTGAAATTATCTTTGTTTGTTTGGTGGGGCTCCAAAAAAAAAGATAAAAAAGAAACAGAAAGTAAGAATAAAAACACTTTTTATATACGCCATGCTTGCACCATCAAGGGAGCTCACTATTTCTGGGAGTCTTCCTCTTGGCGTCAGTTGGAAGAGATAGCGCTGACTGACAGGCGACCCGGTGGAAAGGTTGCTGTGGAGGCCCATCACTCTGGGAGAGGCCTCCTAGCTCTACACCGCCTGAAAACCACCAGCGCTACGATAGGGCAAGCATCCTGGGAGGCCTTCCTCTCTGATACTTCCTCACTGCTCCCCAACACACACACAACAGCTGATGAAAATATCTTCCAACACACACAAACCAGGATACCTGATAGCTGAGGGAGAAACAGAGATCACAGGAGGTGAACGGTGTCGCAGCTGGAGCTGGAACGTCCCTCCTCCGCTCCCTCTTTCTTTTCCCCTCCATCACTCTCAGTGTCATTGCTTACAGTTTCCCCCCCCCCACCGTTTTTCTGTGACCTTTTCACCTGACCTCCTCTAATCCTCACACCTGCTACTTTCTGTCTCCTTCCCTGTAGCTTCCTTCGCTGTCTCTCCCTCTTCCAGCTACAACCCCCTGCAGCCCCTTTCTGTCATTTTCTCCCTCCTTCACCCTCATCCACTTTTGTCACCCCCAAGTATTCCTGTCACCTTTCCATTTCCCCTTCCCACTTTCACCCCCTCAAGTCCTTTTCTATCAACCTCTCCCCTCCTTCCTATAACCCGTCACTTGTAGACATGAAAGAGCCTGCCTGTCAATTCACCTGCCCTCTCTCATTCTTTGCCGCTTCCCCATCACCCCCACCGTCTTCTGTCAATCTACATGACCCACTTGCAGTATATCCTGCAAACCTGCCTCGCTTCACCATCTCTGATCTTTCCTCTTTCCCGTCCCTTATTTTCAGTCAGCTGGTCCGCCAGCATGTCCTGTCATCCCTGCCCTTTACACACACACACATACCCACCTACTTGTCAGTCTGCCTGACCTACTTCCACTACCTTTTCCAATTGAAAGCCACTGTTTAAGTTAAAACAGTTGACTCTACCAGTTGGCCAGTTAAGTTACTTATCTGTTTGTACAGGTGGCACTTAATTATGTCTTGGTGGGGCCATGGAGTTTGTCGTAAAGACAGGAATACCAAAGGTTTGGTGCAGCTGTATGCATTTGAAAGTCAGTTTCAACTATTATATGCCTACTAAAAACATTTTTGATAATTCAAAAGTACTACTCACTAAGAATAACGGCTAAATGCAAACAGAAGTAGGGCTGAACGATATGCAAAAAAAACATATTGTCATTGTTTTGACAGAGATTGCGATTGTGATGAGATGTCATTTTTGTATTTCACTTTCACTGTAGTGAAAAGGGCATCTCAGTAGAGATACAATGCTTCATTGATAATGGTATGTTTTATTTTGGATATTGCAACAATATTAATTGTGAGAAGAGAGAACTGTACCAACAACTTTAGGAAATGCATACAAAAAGTTGCATCTTCACTGACTGAGAATATTCCACCCAGGAGTCATGAAGATCCTTTACTGCTTGTGAAATTTTTGCCGGGGGGACTTTTTCATGAATGGGCACTGGGGTCCTTCCTCTGGCTGCCGGCCTGCTACATTGCTAGCAGCACTGCCAGGGGTGAAGAGCCCTGGAGGAGCTACTGTAGCATGCCACAGGTGTCTCCCCCGCTGTTCTCTCTCGATGCCTGCCTGCACTCAATTTATTTTCACCATTTTATGGTTCTTCCTGACGAGGTAATTTGAAGATGAAACTATGCTTTTTTTATCACACTGTTAACATATGAAAGCAAGCTCAGTAACAGTAAACACATTTTGTTCGATGTGACCAACATGAACTCATATTGTTCCAATGACAATTGGAAAAGTAGCCGTTGTCATTTCAAGTTGGATTCATTTTTATGGAAAACCAATTGATTATTTTAATTTGTGGACCCTTACAGACTAAAGGAATATAAATAATCGAGGAATAGACACATGTTCAGATATTATGACCAAGGTAAAGAGTTCTGTTCCATCTCTCTTGTTAACATATCATAACATAGTTGGTGCAGTAAATGATTGAGTTGTGGAGAATCTATTTGCACTATCTAAGCCGCTTAGAACTAACTCAAGCTGCAACTCTGACTTTAATGGATTGCTAGCAAACAATGTCACACTTATGTCACAATATCAAATCAGCTGAGTCAGTGCCTCAGTTTAAATCGCTTTTAAAAACCCACCTGGCATTTGTGTAATATTTTTATAATGTCTATAATTTAAAAAAAATATATTTTATTGCTTCTATATTTTGTTTTATACTTCTGTTCGACCACTTCTTGAACTCCCTGTTTTCATTGCATTTTCTGCGCATGCTGTTCTTTGTAAAAAAATTTTCTTGTTCTTTTATCATCTGCTTGTATGGTATTGTATTTTGTGAGGCAATTTGTAACTGTGGTTGTGAAAGGTGCTATAGAAATAAAGTTAATCAATATTGTTGAATGTTGGCATTGAGAACAAAATAAGCACACACATAAGTCACCTGCATGTGAGCACAGTGGGATTCTAAAAATGATAAATGATAAGATAGAAATGACAGGAAATGATTGTCTTGTCATAAAATAAGTAAATACATAAAAGACTTTATTAATAATTTAAAACAAACAAAAAGACAAAGCTGTCATTTTTCTTGTGATGACCATCTCTTAAAACACAACTAAAATTAAAGAAATAAATGTGCAAAAGCAAATATATAAAACCAAACTATAAAATCATTGTGTCTCCACTATGGTTTCAAAATCCCAAATATTGCTGCACACATTGCAGCCGCTACATGTGAAAACTGAAAAAAGTGCCTAGCCACTAGCCAGCTTCTCAGAGCTAGTGTTGTTTTTTTACTGTTGAATTTCTCCCACTTTCTCCAAGCCATTTCAATCATTTCCACTCAATTCAGGTTTCCATTCAAATCACATAGAATCTTTGTACTGATGTGGGGAGAGGAGAAAAGAAAGGTATTTGAGTGCTGATTCTCTCCTTTCTGCCTTTTGTGTGACCGTGTTGGCAGAGAGAAGGAAAAAATGTAGGAGAGCTGCTAACGGCTTTCTTTCACTCAAGAGGAATGGAAAGGAGAGATGATTATGAGGACTGGTGGTTTTACCTTACATATTAAGGTGTAATGACACTATTACAGAAACATATGTATTTTTCTCTTCTAAAAGCACCCTTTCTGCTTTTGCTCACTATCAGCGTTCCCCATGTGCAAATTTAGAAACAGAATAATGGTGAATTATAACGTAATTTGCAGATATAGGCTTATGTTACTTATGGATTTCATTTTAAATATTTACTTTTGTACTTTAGTTGAGGAGTTTCTGAGATATTCAGATACTTTAATTGACAAAAGTACAATAAATACATGAGATGTAATGGCATTTGTGGCATAAATACCTCCAGCTTTCAATGCACAGACAACACATAGACCAAAGCCACACTGACACAAGACACTACACAACATGTATTCTTGTCAAAGTTATGTATTTACTTTTATTGTGTGGTTGTGAGGTGCAAACATCTAAATCAATCTCTGTCATGGTTGATTGCATTTTAGTGCCTCCTGAATGTCACAAATATGGAGTTTTGTCCTATGTGAGGTGTAAAACATACATGTTAAACAGAATATACTCAAAAAGTCATGTGATGTAGGAACTAAAGTATCTAACAACTCAAAAGTTTAACATATCTGTAGTTAACAATATTCTCAGCATCATAAGATGCATTACAAATTAATAACTCACTTAAAACTCAAGTTCACTTGGTGGGTTTAACGGCAGCATAATGCTGACCTGGCTTTTCAGGCTTTTCACAACACATGAATTTCCTTCATTTTGCAAGGAGCTGAGACAGTACTCAAAAGCTGCACAAGTATTATTTGGGGTTTTTCCAGTGATGTTGATCTCCTTCAGCTGCCTGTTAATTGGCCATCATTCTAACACACAACATATTATAAGGGTATTCCCCACTTCCTCCTTCGTCTGGATCAGAGACACTTGTTTTATGCCAAAAAACAAATGATAAACATGTTTTGTATGGCCTTGCAGCTCTAGGTGCAGACACTGTTTTTGGCTGTTCTCAAATGCCTTGAAATGAAATTTAAAAAATAAGTAAAAAATGTGCTTCAGAACATTCAGATGTTGTTGTAACACTCTGGGCTTCAGTACCACACTGTGCAACTGGATATTGGCTTTCCTCACAAACAGACCCTAGATATTTTGGCTTGGTGGTCACACCACCTCCACTCTATTGCTCAACACTGGAGCCCCTCAGGGCTGTGTGCTCAGCCCCCTCCTATTCACGCTGTACACCCACAACTGAATCCCCCGACATGGAGAGAAACTCTGTTGTGAAGTCTGTGGATGAAACCACCATCACCGGCTGGATTTTAAACAACAATGAGACTTCATTTTGGGAGGAAATCAACAATCTTGAAGATTGGTGCATGGAGAACAACCTATTGCTCAATGTCAGCAAACCCAGTGATATTGGTGAGGTGCCTGCAGAGCCTAAAGGACACTAAAAGACAGTACCCACCCTGTCATAGTCTGTCTACCCTGCCGCCGCCTGCAAAGAGATACAGAAGGATCCAATGTTGTAACACCTGACTTCAGAGCAGCTGAAAAATAGTTGGCAAATCATTTAACTACATAGCCTACTTAATTACAGTAGAAGCACAAAAAGCAAACACTGATTACCAAATCAACAATATCTAAACATGACAGTAAACTCAAATGCTATGATTTTGAAATGCTTCTTGTGGGAAATGCACCCTGAAGTTAACGGAACCAAACGGGGTCACATAGAGCTGTGAAGAAGTTAGTAGAAGCACAAAAAGGACAAATTAATAACAAATCAATAATGTGGGACAGGCTGGATGCTCCGTTGCTGAAACGCTTCTGAGACGCTTCCAGTGGACTTTGATGCCGGGCTATGGATGCATCAAAACCGCGGCGCAGCCATAAACGCGCCGTGGCCAGAGTCAGTGGATTCCTGGTGTTAGAAACACTTACGACCGCTTTCGGCTCACCATTACCCTGACTCACTGTGACTTCACTTGGACAAGCTGCAGGGGTTACGTAGTCTCGTTCTCTTTCTTTGTCTCTATTGTCTAGTCTAAGTAAGTCTCCCACCCCTTCTCCCCTTCTTGTAGTAGAAAAGATAATGCTAATGTATTTTTAATGTATTGTTAGTTACAGTTTTTCACAATTGCTAAGACACATTTCTTGAAACCTTCATACAGTTTCTCAAAAATCCTTTCCCCAGTCTTAAAACCGCATTCACAAAACCCCTGACTCTTCTGGCAAAATCAAACAATCGCCTCAAAACCATGTGATCTGTGCTCAAAATCAGACAATGCTTTCAAAACATAAACACAGCCAGCCAATATGAAAAACACTACAGAGCATTCTTTAAACACTACATCAAAAAACTGAGAACACAGTGTCCAGGGCATGTAGTTACAGAATTTTTTTTTTTTTTTGCATATAGGAAACACGTATTTAAAAAAGAATAGTAATCACAACATAGTACAGTAAATATATAGTATACTGTAAGCACTGCAATTAGTACAGTATTGAATATCTGTATATTCAGCACACAGTGCAGGGTATAATCAATACATACGCTGAAAGTTGCATTTACTGAGACGTACGCTCTCTCTCTCTTTCTCACTCACTCTCTCTCTCCCCAAATAGCATACATAACCCGCTGCTTATAGTGCACAGTACAAATAGGCTACGGTTAAGAATAAAAGAAGCATTCACAAGCTCAATCAGAAGAGAACTGAAGACATTTGCATAGTAGCAGTGGTGCATGTATCAAATAGGTCTACATACTTCTTAATGCTTGGCCAAATGTTCATAACACAACATCACTCAAGACTAAAAACCGAATACAACAGAGTACCAGACCAACAGAGTATAAACAATTATTCAAGTAGCTGCTTCAAGAGGCTGCTTTCTTTGCCTAGTGACTCTCAGTCCTTCTGGCTATATGTAAACTACCCAGCATGTGCCTGGCCATTTCAATGCTTTACCTCTGTCTGTCTGTCTCTCTATCCCACTCTGTGTTCATGCAATAGAACATGTGTTTGTGTTCATCTATGACATGGATGGCATAGTCAGGTGACAACAAAGGTCACCTGAGTTTATCCTTTCCTGCAAGTCCAAATCTCCATCTGTAATGGAATTAAATTACATAAAAGCTTAAAATGTGTAGACGTTACTCGCAAATGTCCATGCTAGTTATGCAAAATCCCATGATGTCATGTTGGATGAAGCAGCATTTAGCAGCTCAAGAGCCAGCTATTAGACCAAACACAAGCTAATTAGAGAGCATTCATTCTTCAGGTGGGCAAAAACATGATCCCAAATGAATGCTATGACTCTCATGTTAACCATAACAACAGTACTGTATTTGAGGAGGTACTGCATGCGGTAAGTTCCTCTGCCCCTTAGTAGCCAAAAATAAATAACTAAATTAAAATCCATCAATGCCGCTTTGAAAATCACCACGATTTTAGCTATGTAGTTTTTTTTGCAAAGAATTTGTCCATTTGTAGAGTAAAATGAAATATTTTGTAACTAAATGCACACTCTACATCTTTAGCTTTCCCTCCATCACACACTGTTGGACCTTGCATTTGTGTGTGTTTGTACAAAGTGACTCACATTTCATTTTTAAAAGCTATTTCTCTCAATTTAAAAATGTTTTCTCCCCACCTCTGTTTACACTCTGCAACAGGCCTTTGCTTTTGTGTGCATTGATGTATGTATTTCACTACTCTTTAAGGTTCCCTATCTCTGCCCACCCCCTCCCTCCATCTCCCCTCCTCTGCTCTCAGGTGTGTTATTTATGAGTCAGCCTGCTGGCCTGTGAATGTCTCTCCCTCCATTTTATGCTCAACTCCTTCAGAACTCATTAGACTGTGAAGGGCAATCTACCCACCACTAAAGAGAGGGAAAGCGCCAATTTTCCCACCCCCACTTCTTTTCCCCCCTGCCTTACAGCCAATACATATGGATGTCTCTTTTTAAAAGGTGGGCTGTGTTGCTTTCAGCAGAGGTGGTGGAATGGTTGCTTGGATGGACAAAATTGTTTCACACAACATGCATAAGGAACAAAGGTGACAAGAAAATACTGTTGGGAGTATACTTGCTGCTGAATTAGTTGGCTTAATTGTCTCAGGTGTTATATTTACCTCTCTTTTTCTGCTTTATACTTTTAAATGAACATCAGTGCATTAACTAAGTAAATATTTATTCATACAATTTTACCTTTGCTCTGAAATACAGGCAGGAAATCCATAAAGACCCTAGAAAGTTTGATTATAGAAAGAAATCCATCTGCTGTTTACTCTGCTTTCTATAATGTGACACTATAGAGTAAAAGTATGACATGAGTATTTCTTTTTTGAATTCTAAGAAATTTTAGGTTTTAGTTAGCCTTGTTTGCTAAGCCATGTCAGTGTTAAGTAACTAGCTGAGTCTTGAGTGAAATAAACTCCAACAGGTTGCTTATGTCATTATTATGTCATTATTAAAGGAACAGTGCTGTTTTGATTTTGTTCCTACATCTTGCTTAGCCAACAATCAATACTTAGGACACACACACACACACACAAACAAAATGCTTAAAAATGTGATTACAATGACAAACACTAAGATGTAAACATGCAATAGAGAGAAATATGTCACCACATCTTATTCTGTGACAGAGGCTCTTCCTTAATATGGCTTTTATTAGATGTTCACAGTTTGTGTAGTGTGACTGTTCATCTCACTGTGTGAGACAAAGGTCAACTTGTAAGGTGAGACTGAAGGCAAAGAGAGGCTGACGGAGAGAAAAACACAAGGCAGCTTTTCCTTGTGGCTCATGCCACAAAGCATCTTGGGATTGGATCTGACCCCTGACCACTGCTGTCTTGATGGTAAACTGAAGCAGAGAAGCTGCACACATTCTGGACAGTCACATGTTGGCTTCTCACACCAACATCCTGGCCTTAAAGGTGTTGATAGTGTGAAAACTCAGTTCTCTCCCCGTTACATCTGTCCTTTCCTCTCCTCTTTACATCTTTAATCTTTACATCTCTCCTTTCATCTCCTCTTTACATCTTTCCTCTTTACATCTCTCCTTTCATCTCCTCTTTACATCTTTCCTCTTTACATCTCTCCATTCATCTCCTCTTTACATCTTTCCTCTTTACATCTCTCCTTTCATCTCCTCTTTACATCTTTAATCTTTACATCTCTCCTTTCATCTCCTCTTTACATCTCTCCTTTCATCTCCTCTTTACATGTTTCCTCTTCACATCTCTCCTTTCATCTCCTCTTTACATGTTTCCTCTTCACATCTCTCCTTTCATCTCCTCTTTACATGTTTCCTCTTCACATCTCTCCATTCATCTCCTCTTTACATCTTTCCTCTTTACATCTCTCCTTTCATCTTTCCTCTTTACATCTCTCCTTTCATCTCCTCTTTACATCTTTCCTCTTTACATCTCTCCTTTCATCTCCTCTTTACATCTTTCGTCTTTACATCTCTCCTTTCATCTCCTCTTTACATCTCTCCTTTCATCTCCTCTTTACATCTTTCCTCTTTACATCTCTCCATTCATCTCCTCTTTACATCTTTCCTCTTTACATCTCTCCATTCATCTACTCTTTACTCCTCACGTCTCTACATCTCTCCTTTTTATCTCCTCTTTACATCTTTCCTCTTTACATCTCTCCTTTCATCACCTCTTTACATCTCTCCTTTCATCTCCTCTTTACATCCTTCCTCTTTACATCTCTCCTTTCATCTCCTCTTTACATCTCTCCTTTCATCTCCTCTTTACATCTTTCCTCTTTACATCTCTCCTTTCATCTCCTTTTTACATCTTTCCTCTTTACATCTCTCCTTTCATCTCCTCTTTACATCTTTCCTCTTTACATCTCTCCTTTCATCTCCTCTTTCATCTCCTCTTTACTTCTCACGTCTCTACATCTCTCCTTTCATCTCCTCTTTACATCTTTCCTCTTTACATCTCTCCTTTCATCTCCTCTTTACATCTTTCCTCTTTACATCTCTCCATTCATCTCCTCTTTACATCTTTCCTCTTTACATCTCTCCTTTCATCTCCTCTTTACATCTCTCCTTTCATCTCCTCTTTACATCTTTCCTCTTTACATCTCTCCTTTCATCTACTCTTTACATCTTTCCTCTTTACATCTCTCCTTTCCTCTCCTCTTTACTCCTCTCCTTTCATCTCCTCTTTACATCTTTCCTCTTTAAATCTCTCCTTTCATCTCCTCTTTACATCTCTCCTTTCCTCTCCTCTTTACATCTTTCCTCTTTACATCTCTCCTTTCATCTACTCTTTACATCTTTCCTCTTTACATCTCTCCTTTCCTCTCCTCTTTACTCCTCTCCTTTCATCTCCACTTTATATCTATCCTCTTTACATCTCTCCTTTTATCTACTCTTTACATCTTTCCTCTTTACATCTCTCCTTTCATCTCCTCTTTACATCTTTCCTCTTTACATCTCTCCTTTCATCTCCTCTTTACATCTTTCCTCTTTACATCTCTCCTTTCATCTCCTTTTTACATCTTTCCTCTTTAATCTCTCCTTTCATCTCATTTTACATCTTTCCTCTTTACATCTCTCCTTTAATCTCCTCTTTACATCTTTCCTCTTTACATCTGTCCTTTCATCTCCTCTTTACATCTTTCCTCTTTACATCTCTCCTTTCATCTCCTCTTTCATCTCCTCTTTACTTCTCACGTCTCTACATCTCTCCTTTCATCTCCTCTTTACATCTTTCCTCTTTACATCTCTCCTCTTCACATCTCTCCTTTCATCTACTCTTTACATCTTTCCTCTTTACATCTCTCCTTTCATCTCCTCTTTACATCTTTCCTCTTTACATCTCTCCATTCATCTCCTCTTTACATCTTTCCTCTTTACATCTCTCCTTTCATCTCCACTTTACATCTTTCCTCTTTACATCTCTCCTTTCATCTCCTCTTTACTCCTCTCCTTTCATCTCCACTTTATCTCTTCCTCTTTACATCTCTCCTTTTATCTACTCTTTACATCTTTCCTCTTTACATCTCTCCTTTCATCTCCTCTTTACATCTCCCTTTCATCTCCTCTTTACATCTTTCCTCTTTACATCTCTCCTTTCATCTCCTCTTTACATCTTTCCTCTTTACATCTCTCCTTTCATCTACTCTTTACATCTCTCCTCTTCACATCTCTCCTTTCATCTACTCTTTACATCTTTCCTCTTTACATCTCTCCTTTCATCTCCTCTTTACATCTTTCCTCTTTACATCTCTCCATTCATCTCCTCTTTACATCTTTCCTCTTTACATCTCTCCTTTCATCTCCACTTTACATCTTTCCTCTTTACATCTCTCCTTTCATCTCCTCTTTACTCCTCTCCTTTCATCTCCACTTTATATCTTTCCTCTTTACATCTCTCCTTTTATCTACTCTTACATCTTTCCTCTTTACATCTCTCCTTTCATCTCCTCTTTACATCTCCCTTTCATCTCCTCTTTACATCTTTCCTCTTTACATCTCTCCTTTCATCTCCTCTTTACATCTTTCCTCTTTACATCTCTCCTTTCATCTACTCTTTACATCTCCCTTTCATCTCCTCTTTACATCTTTCCTCTTTACATCTCTCCTTTCATCTCCTCTTTACATCTTTCCTCTTTACATCTCTCCATTCATCTACTCTTTACATCTTTCCTCTTTACATCTCTCCATTTATCTACTCTTTACTCCTCACGTCTCTACATCTCTCCTTTCATCTCCTCTTTACATCTTTCCTCTTTACATCTCTCCTTTCATCTACTCTTTACATCTTTCCTCTTTACATCTCTCCTTCCATCTCCTCTTTACATCTTTCCTCTTTACATCTCTCCTTTCTCTCTCTTTACATCTTTCCTCTTCACATCTCTCCTTTCATCTCCTCTTTACATCTTTCCTCTTTACATCTCTACTTTCATCTCCTTTTTACATCTTCCTCTTTACATCTCTCCTTTCATCTACTCTTTACTCCTCACGTCTCTACATCTCTCCTTTCATCTCCTCTTTACATCTTTCCTCTTTACATCTCCTTTCATCTACTCTTTACTCCTCTCCTTTCATCTCCACTTTACATCTTTCCTCTTTACATCTCTCCATTCATCTCCTCTTTACATCTTTCCTCTTTACATCTCTCCTTTCATCTACTCTTTACATCTTTCCTCTTTACATCTCTCCATTCATCTCCTCTTTACATCTTTCCTCTTTACATCTCTCCATTCATCTCCTCTTTACATCTTTCCTCTTTACATCTCTCCATTCATCTCCTCTTTACATCTTTCCTCTTTACATCTCTCCTTTCATCTCCTCTTTACATCTTTCCTCTTTACATCTCTCCTTTCATCCCCTCTTTACTCCTCTTTACATCTCCTTTCATCTCCTCTTTACATCTTTCCTCTTTACATCTCTCCTTTCATCTACTCTTTACTCCTCTCCTTTCATCTCCACTTTACATCTTTCCTCTTTACATCTCTCCTTTCATCTACTCTTTACATCTTTCCTCTTTACATCTCTCCTTTCATCTACTCTTTACTCCTCACGTCTCTACATCTCTCCTTTCATCTCCTCTTTACATCTTTCCTCTTTACATCTCTCCTTTCATCTACTCTTTACATCTTTCCTCTTTACATCTCTCCTTTCATCTACTCTTTACATCTTTCCTCTTTACATCTCTCCATTCATCTCCTCTTTACATCTTTCCTCTTTACATCTCTCCTTTCATCTCCTCTTTACATCTTTCCTCTTTACATCTCTCCATTCATCTCCTCTTTACATCTTTCCTCTTTACATCTCTCCTTTCATCTCCCTTTATATCTTTCCTCTTTACATCTCTCCATTCATCTCCTCTTTACATCTTTCCTCTTTACATCTCTCCATTCATCTCCTCTTTACATCTTTCCTCTTTACATCTTTCCTCTTTACATCTCTCCATTCATCTCCTCTTTACATCTTTCCTCTTTACATCTCTCCATTCATCTCCTCTTTACATCTTTCCTCTTTACATCTTTCCTCTTTACATCTCTCCATTCATCTCCTCTTTACATCTTTCCTCTTTACATCTCTCCATTCATCTACTCTTTACATTTTCCTCTTTACATCTCTCCATTCATCTCCTCTTTACATCTTTCCTCTTTACATCTCTCCATTCATCTACTCTTTACATCTTTCCTCTTTACATCTCTCCTTCATCTCCTCTTTACATCTTTCCTCTTTACATCTCTCCTTTCATCTCCTCTTACATCTTTCCTCTTTACATCTCTCCATTCATCCCCTCTTTACATCTTTCCTCTTTACATCTCTCCTTTCATCTACTCTTTACTCCTCACGTCTCTACATCTCTCCTTTCATCTCCTCTTTACATCTTTCCTCTTTACATCTCTCCTTCATCTACTCTTTACTCTCACGTCTCTACATCTCTCCTTTCATCTCCTCTTTACATCTTTCCTCTTTACATCTCTCCTTTCATCTACTCTTTACATCTTTCCTCTTTACATCTCTCCTTTCATCTCCTCTTTACTCCTCACGTCTCTACATCTCTCCTTTCATCTCCTCTTTACATCTTTCCTCTTTACATCTCTCCTTCATCTACTCTTTACATCTTTCCTTTACATCTCTCCTTTCATCTACTCTTTACATCTTTCCTCTTTACATCTCTCCTTCCTCTCCTCTTTACTCCTCTCCTTTCATCTCCTCTTTACATCTTTCCTCTTTACATCTCTCCTTCATCTCTCTTTACATCTTTCCTCTTTACATCTCTCCTTTCATCTACTCTTTACATCTTTCCTCTTTACATCTCTCCTTTCATCCACTCTTTACTCCTCACGTCTCTACATCTCCCTTTCATCTCCTCTTTACATCTTTCCTCTTTACATCTCTCCTTTCATCTACTCTTTACATCTTTCCTCTTTACATCTCTCCTTTCCTCTCCTCTTTACTCCTCCCTTTCATCTCCTCTTTACATCTTTCCTCTTTACATCTCTCTTTCATCTCCTCTTTACTTCTCCGACTTATTTTCACTTTACATCTTTCCTCTTTACATCTGTCCTCTTTATTCCTCACGTCTCTATCTCTCCTTTCATCTCCTCTTTACATGTTTTCACTTTACATCTCTCCTTTCCTCCCTCTTACTCCTCACATCTTACATCTCTCCTTGCATCTCCTGTTTACATCTCTCCATCCTCTCCTCCTTCTGCACTGGTTTTCAGATTTCTTCTTGTATTCTCTGCCCTATGCATGATCAGATAAGTACTTTTTTTGAATTTGGCCGAGTAATTCATAGCTTTGTCACATGGCATTCAGGTTGGACACGATGAGCTTTCTTTTGAATGAAGAGGAGCCTCATGTTTATCGTCTGAGTTTTAGAGAACAAGGTCCATAAGCTAGTTAAATTTGCCAGTGGATTTATAATAGTGAGTTTGGGATGTTAGGATCCTAAACTGAAACATGTGCACTCTCTGAGGCGACATGTGTTCATGTTCCTAGACTCACCTACACAAACGCTGGAGTGTCTTTCAGAGTAAAACATGGTTATGGCTCATACACAGTGTATACCAGCACAGGACAGCTGAAATGATTTGAGTATGGAGATGTGCGGAAAAATGCTTTGAGTGTCTACATAAACAGCAGGTGGTGGCTCACTCCGCCAATGCTGCTAAAGAGACTAAAAAGTAACATGATCATGTATCACACAGTGTTTTCCTCTTTAAACTGCTCTGCTTGTTTCATCTTTATGTTTTTCTTCTCCGACCTCCCTGTGCGGAGCCTCAAAATATGATCTTTGAACATTAATGGTCTAGGCACAAAAGGGCATCTCTGAAGTCTCTACTCTTCACTCTAAGGATGGATGTGTTGTTTTTACAAGAGACACATTGTAATTCAATAGACAAGATAGATTGGGGCTCATGGTGGGATGGTCCTTAGCCACGGCACTAATCTTAGTGCATGGGTAGCTGTTAAGTCTAGAGCAACAGCAAAAGCAACTTTTTCATTTTCTACTGAAGTGGTGAAGGGGTAGAAATAGAGAGCTCTGTGTTCTGCTTTGTTAACGTATACGCCCCAAATCAAGGTACAGAGAGAGCAGGTTTTTTCACCCTGCTAAGGATGATGATAAGGATAATAAGCTAAGGAATTGACCCCTTGCTTTTTTTTTGCTGTATTTTTCCAAGATATGGTCAAACACTGTTCCTGGGGCACTTGTAATAATTACAGTAGCTACCCACAGAGGTTGAAAGGAGAAGTAAATGTATTCACTTTCCTAAACCTAAAACAATGTAGGCTGTGGATTGTTCCTAATGTTACCTACTGAATGTAACATATAGCCCTACTGTTTTACTTTTTTAATGATTGTAATAGTGAAGAGAGACCTACCCAGTTGTACAGGAACCGTGTTGATCCTTAAAGAGGTGGTATTATTGTTTTTGGCTTTTTCCCTCTCCTTTATTGATTCTATATCTTTTATTGCATGTAATAGGTTTGCAAAGTGAAAAAGCCCAAAGTCCACCCCAAAGGGAATTCCCATCTCTGCTCTGAACTGCCTGAAAAAAGCTTGTTTGTAGTCCAGCCTTTACTTCCCTTTCTTGTGACGTCACAATGAAAATACGTGTTATAATGCTTGCTGAGCTACTACTACGACACGCCCTCAAAAACACATGTGGAAAAACACTGAGCTGCAGCACACCTCTCCTCTCCCTTCCAGACACTAGCTACCCTCCAAGCAGTCAATGGACATGAAGTTGTTACTGTGATGTAGAGACAGAGCTCAGTTAAAACTTTATGGATGAAAGATACTTTTGTTACAGATTAATAACTCACCACTCTGAAACTCTTGCTCCATCTAAATTGCCATTTCGCTGACCTGCCCTTCTCTGCTTCTGATTGGCTAGTAGTCCTTAACTAGGAACTGCGCATGATCACTCCCAACAAAGATCATTTAGAGACAAGATGTATCGCTCCATAGCTAAAACAAAGCCTTCAACACCAGGTGAAAGAGGAGCTTTTTGAAAATCAAACCATCACCAGCATTAAGGCGTTCAAACAAAGAACTGGGAGGGAGTTAAGGAGAAATGTGGTGCTTGGTTGTCCAAATGGAAATCGTTCGACATAGTGGAAGAGTACTGGTTGCCAATACATGGTTGCCTCTGCTCTGGATGTTTTCGGTCCTGGCAGGGGGCAGGGACTGATGACCACCTAAAATCACTTCATTCAGACTCCAGTCTGCATAAAGACTGCTGTCCATGTGCGGCCGAAGCTAGTTTGACACAGCTTTTCTGCTGCTGAGGAGAGCAGGGCTGATTGGCTATGATAAACACCTTTTTCTCTAACAAACCGAGGACATGGACCTTACTGGACTGACAACTTTTAACAGCTCTATATGGCATGGCAGATTTTTAACACTGCAGTCTGTGAGCCAGTCTCAGAGAGGCTGACCGCACCAAACTGGGCCACTCATGAAATGACGGCAACATCTGTGGACGCCCTAAGAGAGAACAGCAATATCATCTCTATCAGGCTGACCAGCAGAGTGGTGGAGGAATTCTGTGCTGCCCTGCCACAATCCCTAGAGCATCACAGAAAACTGTACTCTGGTGACCAGTGGATGAAGCGTTTTGAGTGCAGTTTCCCCTCTCTGTCTATCAGCCCAGATGTGTGGAGTGGCAGGAGTGAGGGGGAAGCTGGCAGACTGATATAAAGTTCACCTGGATCCAGAGCTGGGGGAGGAGTATATTTTCTGTTCTCCGATTGAGACCCTGGTACACTTATTTGTTCAGTGTCCCTACTCTTGTGCAGTTCAGTTTGAGCTTTTAAAGGGTGGTGTTAGGTTCTCGTGGAGGATTTTTCTTTTGGATTGTTTTATGTTTTGGCCCAAAATACAGTGTTTGGAGAAGTTTGTACAGTCCTGGAGGACTACTGAAGGCCTGACGAGGGTGAAGCACGGTTATATAGGATATGGACATATGCAGGCCTTCAGTCCACATATGGGCAGTTGAGGGAGTTCATGCTCTGTGTCAAATCACTATGATGATGTCACGTGATTTGATTTCTGTTCTGGTTTCAATGGTTCAATAAAGGGATTTTGAAACCGAAACCTCTCCACTT
>NW_024044207.1:0-7884 GCF_014851395.1 Micropterus salmoides
GGCTCTGTCTGCTGGTGCCTGTCTCAACACTCTGACTGGACACACTGAGTGGGTCACCAAGGTCAGCTCACCTTAGCTAGATTTCATTTTAGGAAAAGCAAGGATGTTCCCACATGTTGTTATAAATGTGTTTAGTGCCTTAGTAATGTGCTAGATCCCTAGCACTGATAGAAATCTCAAACTGAAGTGTTAACTGACATGATCAGAGTTCCTCCATGAAATGCTTGATGTGTTTCAATATGGATTTTGTGTTGATATTTCCCATCAGGTGTTGTTACAGAAGAGTGAAGTAGAATCTATGGTGCATAGTCCTGGTGATTATATCCTCCTAAGTGCTGATAAGTATGAATTAAGGTAATGCTCCTGTCTCCAGTTGTTTCTTTAGTGAAGAAATACAGTCATTTGAAGCTGATACTCTCATGTGTGAGCTGCGATACATGAAGAGTCCATAAGATGGAGCAAACACTGTGTTCCCTCTGCAGGTCTGGCCTTTAGGGAGAGAAATCAACTGTAAGTGTTTGAAGACCCTGTCAGTGTCAGAGGACCGCAGCATCAGCCTCCAGCCTCGCCTGCAGTTTGACGGACGCTACATCGTCTGCAGCTCTGACCTCGGAGTTTATCAGTGGGACTTTGCCAGTTTTTGAGATTCTCAGGTAAAATAGCATACATGACAAAATGTGCTCTCTGTGATATGGGTTAGTAAAAAAGCCAGTTCTGCAGCTTAACATTACTGAAGTTGTGGAGTTCAAATAGCTCATTCTTGTGTCTTAGTTTTTTTTTTCTTATCTTCCTAGAGCAGATCTCACCAAGTGTGTAACAGTAATACATTAATACATACAAACAAAACAGAATAACATAAAACTACTAACACACAATACAAAAAGTTTGTTCTAAACTTTTTTAGTAGTTTTTTAAATGTGTCAGATAGGATATATTGACTATATATATTTAGTTTTTGCTCAGGTTTTTGTAGGATTTGTGGATGATTAAGAGTCTGCTGAAACAGTGGAAACTGGGTTAGAGGGATGCTGGAGCAACTGTCAGAGCTGAGAGGGTGAGGAGCTTTGACAGAGTTGCTCTTAAAAAGCACAGTTTTAAGGGGTGTTATATCATCATTGTATCATCACCATCTATCATAACTATCAAATATTATGATTGTGGTTCTAAGAGGTGTGTCTGTGAATGAAGAACACCAATGATAGCCATGCACTATGATCAATCAGAAATCAGTGACAGGATATGGATGACTTTATGTTCGATACAACAACCTTTTTTCACTGTTAAATCAGACACACCTTCACATGTAAAACAAAATAACAAGTTTTGCCCATTTTTCATCATAGTTTGCTTGGAATGATGATTTGGACAAGAGACCGTTATATTTTCAGACAATATGATCATACTGACCTCACACTCATGTTTTATGTTCCCAGGGTGATAAAACACAGGACCCAGCTAACCTATCCCTGCTCAGCTTTGGCGAGGTGTTTGCGCTCCTTTTCGACAACCACTTCCTGTATGTGATGGACTTGAGGACAGAGGTTATCTCTGGCCGCTGGCCTCTGCCAGCCTACAGAAAATCCAAACGAGGATCTAGCTTCTTGGCCGCGTTACCTCCTGGCTCAATGGCCTGGACGGGGGCAATGACTCTGGACTGGTGTTTGCCACAAGCATGCCAGACCATAGCATTCATTTAGTACTGTGGAAGGAGAACGGTTAGAAATGAACAAGACCCCAATCTCCAGACTGCTAGGAAATGAGCCACAATCAAGTGTGCTCTGGAGTAATGAACCTTAACAGTCCAGATAGATTGTGCATGGACCAAAGCATTTTGTATTTATCCGTTTCTTCCTCAGCATCCAGTACTCCGCTAGACACAAACGGGAAAATTCACAGATGGAAATGCAAGGCAGACTAAGAAACATGTTGAAACTCTTACTACTACACTAAGTGCTGGATCAGCACTTGCTCCTGATTTCTGCAGAAACCTTGAACCTCTTCTGATCTTGGACAAGACAGAAAGAAATAAAACAGACTTCTTGAAAGCCAAGATGTTTCAGTGACAACAAAAACTGTCACCAAAGGTTCCAAAATTAACACAAGAAGAGAAATGATCCTGTAATAAGACTTTAATGTGGCAGTGTAATGTTTATTGTCAGATTTGCTCTTTGATCAGTTTAGCATTGCGCAGTGAGGATATTTGTAGCTGACCTTTAACCCATAGTCTTGTAACAGGGTGCCAACTTCTAACTGGCTACTGACCTTTTTTTCCACCAGAATAAGACTATGTTAAACGTGCTGTAGCTAGAACATGCCCACTGCCAAGCTGGTCACTGAGCTGATTCACCAAAACATTGGTTTCTTTGGAGAAAAGCAGGGTTGCCTTAAACACAGGTGCTGTAAATAATGGAGAACATCTCCTTTGACGTCAGATTATGACATCAAGGTAGATATTCCTCAACGTTTTTACAGACCATCCCCAAGGAAGCTGTATACTGAATCGTATGTTGAAAAGTGATTTGGTACATTTTTGTGTACAATGTGAAACATTGTGAGGTTTCATGTAATTCAGTGAATATGCTTTTCTAAGGGATGTCTGGTTTAAATGTCAGCTTGAGAAATGTGATGTGCCTTTTCAGTTCATTTGATGATGATTTGATGTTACAAACTAGAATTCCTTGATAGCGCAGGCACATTGCAGTAAGGTGAAGACTGCATTGTAAATCTTACTTTTCTGTTGAAGTTTTCATATTTACTGTGCTCTAACAGTCTAAGATGTCTGTAATTTTATAGTTATGTAAGTGACATGACTTGCTCAATGAATTGCTTTTATGAATCATTGACTGTAAAACATCAGGTGTATTTTTCTAAAGGCCACAATGCATTGCACAGCTGAGGAAGTGACTTGGCAAGCAGTCGAGAAAAACGCAATAGATGATTTTCCTGAGAGCAACTATGTAATATCATGCCTCGTTATGTACATCAGTTTTAACATCATGTCTCAGCTTGGGTTTCTACAAAACTGAAACTTTAACCATGAATTAGTGCTTTTCCCAGAATTTTCATTGATGTCTTCCTTTGCATTAGGCAGGATTGAAATGTATCCACGTGCACCAAACCTCATTTATGACTGTAACCTGTTTCTCACATGGATAATTGTACACAGCAGATGTACAGACAACCTAAACAAAATACCACCAACATACTGCATTCTGTACCTCTGTCTGACCATTGCACCACAGTATATCCTCCAGCAGCAAACATTTAAATTTAAAAAGTAAAAACAGAAAGTTCTCTATTATGATTTGTGTATATAGGGAAATAGGCCAGGAGAAATGAACCCTGAATGAAATGTATCTTTTCACAGTTTCAATGCCATTGCATTCAGGCACTGCACAGTGTTGTTCCACAAAACCTTCTATTGCACTGTTATAGCTCTTTGGTCACCTACATTAATCTACAGTCAGCTTCAATATTGCAGTCTTTCAAATAAATAAAAGTAGCAAATGCACCTAGCTGTGTGCTGTATATGGTCATGTTGCTTTTTAAATGAAAAAAAAAACATCATGTTCTTGATGGATGTCATGTTCTTTGAGAGCAGGAGATCCGGCCACACGGTGCATGATGGAGCTGACTGACCGTTTGCCGAATCTGAATTTGCATAAACACAACTCGCTCTCAACTTAATGCAAATAAGCCTGAAACTGAGCTAAAACTGTAAAGCTGGGCAGGCTGATCAAATATGAATCAAGATTCCGTAACTGCATTGCCCATTACTCACCTCAAATGTTTTCAGAAACACATTTTAATGTGCTCCTGTTTAGCTCTAATATGAGAAACTTTCTGACACAGCTATTATGGAGTTTTTTGCTTATTTGCATAATCAGAAACACATTAATGTGACATCTGCTTTTTTGCTTTGGACAATTTGGGATACGCATTTCACAAAAATGTGAAATGCTGTATCCCAAATTTGTCCAAAGCAAAAAAGCAGATGTCACATTAATGTGTTTCTGATTATGCAAATAAGCAAAACTCCATAATAGCTGTGTCAGAAAGTTTCTCATATTAGAGCTAAACAGGAGCCACATTAAAATGTGTTTCTGAAAACATTTGAGGTGAGTAATGGGCAATGCAGTTACGGAATCTTGATTCATATTTGATCAGCCCTGCCCAGCTTTACAGTTTTAGCTCAGTTTCAGGCTTATTTGCATTAAGTTGAGAGCGAGTTGTGTTTATGCAAATTCAGATTCGGCAAACGGTCAGTCAGCTCCATCATGCACCGTGTGGCCGGATCTCCTGCTCTCCAAAGAACATGACATCCATCAAGAACATGATGTTTTTTTTTTTCATTTAAAAAGCAACATGACCATATACAGCACACAGCTAGGTGCATTTGCTACTTTTATTTATTTGAAAGACTGCAATATTGAAGCTGACTGTAGATTAATGTAGGTGACCAAAGAGCTATAACAGTGCAATAGAAGGTTTTGTGGAACAACACTGTGCAGTGCCTGAATGCAATGGCATTGAAACTGTGAAAAGATACATTTCATTCAGGGTTCATTTTCTCCTGGCCTATTTCCCTATATACACAAATCATAATAGAGAACTTTCTGTTTTTACTTTTTTAAATTTAAATGTTTGCTGCTGGAGGATATACTGTGGTGCAATGGTCAGACAGAGGTACAGAATGCAGTATGTTGGTGGTATTTTGTTTAGGTTTGTCTGTACATCTGCTGTGTACAATTATCCATGTGAGAAACAGGTTACAGTCATAAATGAGTTTGGTGCACGTGGATACATTTCAATCCTGCCTAATGCAAAGGAAGACATCAATGAAAATTCTGGGAAAAGCACTAATTCATGGTTAAAGTTTCAGTTTTGTAGAAACCCAAGCTGAGACATGATGTTAAAACTGATGTACATAACGAGGCATGATATTACATAGTTGCTCTCAGGAAAATCATCTATTGCGTTTTTCTCGACTGCTTGCCAAGTCACTTCCTCAGCTGTGCAATGCATTGTGGCCTTTAGAAAAATACACCTGATTTTTACAGTCAATGATTCATAAAGCAATTCATTGAGCAAGTCATGTCACTTACATAACTATAAAATTACAGACATCTTAGACTGTTAGAGCACAGTAAATATGAAACTTCAACAGAAAAGTAAGATTTACAATGCAGTCTTCACCTTACTGCAATGTGCCTGCGCTATCAAGGAATTCTAGTTTGTAACATCAAATCATCATCAAATGAACTGAAAAGGCACATCACATTTCTCAAGCTGACATTTAAACCAGACATCCCTTAGAAAAGCATATTCACTGAATTACATGAAACCTCACAATGTTTCACATTGTACACAAAAATGTACCAAATCACTTTTCAACATACGATTCAGTATACAGCTTCCTTGGGGATGGTCTGTAAAAACGTTGAGGAATATCTACCTTGATGTCATAATCTGACGTCAAAGGAGATGTTCTCCATTATTTACAGCACCTGTGTTTAAGGCAACCCTGCTTTTCTCCAAAGAAACCAATGTTTTGGTGAATCAGCTCAGTGACCAGCTTGGCAGTGGGCATGTTCTAGCTACAGCACGTTTAACATAGTCTTATTCTGGTGGAAAAAAAGGTCAGTAGCCAGTTAGAAGTTGGCACCCTGTTACAAGACTATGGGTTAAAGGTCAGCTACAAATATCCTCACTGCGCAATGCTAAACTGATCAAAGAGCAAATCTGACAATAAACATTTACACTGCCACATTAAAGTCTTATTACAGGATCATTTCTCTTCTTGTGTTAATTTTGGAACCTTTGGTGACAGTTTTTTGTTGTCACTGAAACATCTTGGCTTTCAAGAAGTCTGTTTTATTTCTTTCTGTCTTTGTCCAAGATCAGAAGAGGTTCACAGGTTTCTGCAGAAATCAGGAGCAAGTGCTGATCCAGCACTTAGTGTAGTAGTAAGAGTTTCAACATGTTTCTTAGTCTGCCTTGCATTTCCATCTGTGAATTTTCCCGTTTGTGTCTAGCGGAGTACTGGATGCTGAGGAAGAAACGGATAAATACAAAATGCTTTGGTCCATGCACAATCTATCTGGACTGTTAAGGTTCATTTACTCCAGAGCACACTTGATTGTGGCTCATTTCCTAGCAGTCTGGAGATTGGGGTCTTGTTCATTTCTAACCGTTCTCCTTCCACAGTACTAAATGAATGCTATGGTCTGGCATGCTTGTGGCAAACACCAGTCCAGAGTCATTGCCCCCGTCCAGGCCATTGAGCCAGGAGGTAACGCCGGCCAAGAAGCTAGATCCTCGTTTGGATTTTCTGTAGGCTGGCAGAGGCCAGCGGCCAGAGATAACCTCTGTCCTCAAGTCCATCACATACAGGAAGTGGTTGTCGAAAAGGAGCGCAAACACCTCGCCAAAGCTGAGCAGGGATAGGTTAGCTGGGTCCTGTGTTTTTATCACCCTGGGAACATAAAACATGAGTGTGAGGTCAGTATGATCATATTGTCTGAAAATATACGGTCTCTTGTCCAAATCATCATTCCAAGCAAACTATGATGAAAATGGGCAAAACTTGTTATTTTTGTTTTACATGTGAAGGTGTGTCTGATTTAACAGTGAAAAAAGGTTGTTGTATCGAACATAAAGTCATCCATATCCTGTCACTGATTTCTGATTGATCATAGTGCATGGCTATCATTGGTGTTCTTCATTCACAGACACACCTCTTAGAACCACAATCATAATATTTGATAGTTTATGATAGATGGTGATGATACAATGATGATAACACCCCTTAAAACTGTGCTTCTTTTAAGAGCAACTCTGTCAAAGCTCCTCACCCCTCTCAGCTCTGACAGTTGCTCCAGCATCCCTCTAACCCAGTTTCCACTGTTTCAGCAGACTCTCTTAATCATCCACAAATCCTACAAAACCTGAGCAAAAACTAAATATATAGTCAATATATCCTATCTGACACATTTAAAAAACTACTAAAAAGTTTAGAACAAACTTTTTGTATTGTGTGTTAGTAGTTTTATTGTTATTCTGTTTTGTTTTTATGTATTAATGTATTACTGTTACACACTTGGTGAGATCTGCTCTAGGAAGATAAGAAAAAAAACTAAGACACAAGAATGAGCTATTTGAACTCCACAACTTCAGTAATGTTAAGCTGCAGAACTGGCTTTTTTTACTAACCCATATCACAGAGAGCACATTTTGTCATGTATGCTATTTTACCTGAGAATCTCAAAACTGGCAAAGTCCCACTGATAAACTCCGAGGTCAGAGCTGCAGACGATGTAGCGTCCGTCAAACTGCAGGCGAGGCTGGAGGCTGATGCTGCGGTCCTCTGACACTGACAGGGTCTTCAAACCTTACAGTTGATTTCTCTCCCTAAGGCCAGACCTGCAGAGGGAACACAGTGTTTGCTCCATCTTATGGACTCTTCATGTATCGCAGCTCACACATGAGAGTATCAGCTTCAAATGACTGTATTTCTTCACTAAAGAAACAACTGGAGACAGGAGCATTACCTTAATTTCATACTTATCAGCACTTAGGAGGATATAATCACCAGGACTATGCACCATAGATTCTACTTCACTCTTCTGTAACAACACCTGATGGGAAATATCAACACAAAATCCATATTTGAAACACATCAAGCATTTCATGGAGGAACTCTGATCATGTCAGTTAACACTTCAGTTTGAGATTTCTATCAGTGCTAGGGATCTAGCACATTACTAAGGCACTAAACACATTTATAACAACATTGGGAACATCCTTGCTTTTCCTAAAATGAAATCTAGCTAAGGTGAGCTGACCTTGGTGACCCACTCAGTGTGTCCAGTCAGAGTGTTGAGA
>NW_024044208.1:0-11776 GCF_014851395.1 Micropterus salmoides
GCATCTGTTTTTTGTAGGCTGAGATGACGATGTCTGCTGGTTTGTAGGCTGAGATGACGATGTCTGCTGGTTTGTGGACTGAGGTGACGACTCTGCTGGTTTGTACACTGAGATGACGACGTCTGCTGGTTTGTACACTGAGGTGACGCGTCTGCTGTTTGTACACTGAGGTGACGACGTCTGCTGGTTTTGAACTGAGATGATGAAGACGTCTGCTGGTTTGTGGCTGAGGTGACGACGTCTGCTGGTTTGTACACTGAGGTGACGACGTCTGCTGGTTTTGAACTGAGATGATGAAGACGTCTGCTGGTTTGTACACTGAGGTGACAACGTCTGCTGGTTTGTACACTGAGGTGACGACGTCTGCTGGTTTTGAACTGAGATGAGAAGACGTCTGCTGGTTTGTGGACTGAGTGAACGTCTGCTGGTTTGTGGCTGAGGTGATAGCATCTGTTTTTTGTAGGCTGAGATGACGATGTCTGCTGGTTTGTAGGCTGAGATGACGATGTCTGCTGGTTTGTGGACTGAGTGACGACGTCTGCTGGTTTGTACACTGAGATGACGACGTCTGCTGGTTTGTACACTGAGGTGACGACGTCTGCTGGTTTGTACACTGGTGACGACGCTGCTGGTTTTGAACTGAGATGATGAAGACGTCTGCTGTTTGTGGACTGAGGTGATAGCATCTGTTTTTTTGTAGGCTGAGATGACGATGTCTGCTGGTTTGTGGACTGAGATGATGACGATTTCTGCTGGTTTGTGGACTGAGCTGATGACGATGTCTGCTGTTTGTGGCTGAGGTGACGATGTGTGCTGGTTTGTGGACGGAGGTGACGATGTGTGCTGGTTTGTGGACGGAGGTGACGATGTGTGCTGGTTTGTGAACTGAGGTGATAGCATCTGTTTTTTTGTAGGGTGAGATGACGATGTCTGCTGGTTTGTGGACTGAGATGATGACAAAGTCTGCTGGTTTGTGAATTGCGATGTGGACATCTGCTGGTTGTGGACTGAGACGACTGTACATAATAATTAATAATGTACACGTTTAAACATTATCTCAAGATACAGAGTGGGGCAGCAGCTGAGGAATCATGACTTTCCAAAACAAATACCTTTGTTGTAGTAGTAGTAGTAATAATAATAATATATAATTATAATAATTTGGGTTGTTAAATTGGTTCAGTCCAGTTTGTCTGTCTGGATTCAAACCTGAACATGTAATAGTTATGAAACGTTTTACTATTCCTGTATGTGTTTGTGTGTGCAGATCTTGGTGTGTGTGTGTGTGTGTGTGTGTGTGTGTGTGTGTGTCCGCACATGTGTGGAGGTGTTTAATACAGGCGTAAGCGTCCGTCCGTCTCATCAATCTGTCACTCTGGAGACGTGCCAGTCCAAACAGACCTCAGCCAATCAGAGCGCAATGTGAGTGAGAGGAGCGGGAGTGGGGGGGGGGGGGGAGGGCGGGAGAAAGGTGAAGTCTCACCAATTTACCTGTCGGAGATGTGGGAGGGAAACACAGACACACATACACAGAGGACGACACCTTCAGATTATGCAGCAACATCCTCATTTTCATCTGTCTTGGTGCCAACACACACACACACACACACACACACACACACAGTAAACAGGTAAAAAGGTGGAGGTGTGTTCAGGTGTGAATGAAGAAACTTATTCTACGCCTTTTTAAATATTAATTTACCACTTCTCAAAGACAATTTACAAATTGTGTAACACAATCATTTTACACAATAGACAATAAAACACCAACACACAATAACACAATTAAACACAATAAAACAAAGTAATGCACAATAACACAATAAAACACAGTAATGCCAATAACACACAATAACACACATAATAACACACATTATAACATAATAAAACACAGAAACACACAATAACGTGCTTCACATCTTTGTCTCATCAGATCAAAGATTTGCCATCAGAGATTTGAACTAAACGTGTTTGTCGGCTGATTTCAGGACAAACTGATCTGAGTTTGTGTCATTTCATTTCTCAGCATTTGTACATAATTTTATTCAACAGGATTTTCCTGCTGAATATTGATGAAATAACGAGAAGCACCTGTTTATTTCACTGATGAGTAAAACTCATTAATTAGTGCTAGACTGGCTGATGGTAATAAAGATCAGATCTAATGGATGGATTCTTCTGCTCTTGAATAAATGTCAGCATACACACCGACACACAGAATATAAAATATTCAGAATATTAAAACCTGAAACTTTTTTATTCAGCAGGCAATAAAAAGTTCAAACAGACCAGAGAATAAAGAAAAATACTTTAAAAGAAACCAATGAAAGAAGTAAAAAATGACATTTAGATGACTTCCAGAGTTTTATTTGAGAGAGAGAGGTGTGAGGACGAGAGACACTGAGAAGGAACAGAGAGAGAGAGATCTTTACCCGAGTCCTTCAGCTTCTTCTACTGCTCTTTACCCTCCTTCATTTAGCAACACACACTCACACACACACACACACACTGGATAATTTAAGGAAATTCAAACACTCACAAGGCATGTGTGAATAGTGGGCGAGCGAGTATGAGTGTGTTGGAGAGAGAGAGTGAGCAGCAGATGGTCCTGTAGCTGCTGCACAGACGTTAGCTGGACGCTAGCAACAGAGAGTGTGTTCACTTCTAGCAGGAACCTCCGGGTCTGAAAAGTGAAGCCGATGCTGAGACACCTTAAATCTTAATTCTCTAGCAGCCAGCAGGGGCGACTCCACCAGCTGCAGAAAGGTTTTGAAAAAAGTTTGTCGCTAGCTAAAATTAGCATCCCAGCTAATATCACAACTAACATGAATTACAGATGCACCTTGCTAACCAAGCTAGCTAGCTCCACCCATTCATCCAAATATGGTCACAAAAAAGGGATGGCGACGACTAAAATGCCAAACTCAAGGCTTCAAAATGGCAGTCCACAAACCAATGGGTGGATTTATGGCGGCTATGCCCACTTCTTATATACGGTCTATAGTTCACCTGGGCATGTGTGATGAAAAAGGTAGGCCTAGCAATAATACTAATATTCAAAGCATCAATGGTCGTACTGACCTTTGCAGGTCCTTTGATGGAAAAACTGGTCCTTTTGAGTTGACCAAGAAAATGTGAATTCGAGACCTTTGAAATGAGAGCACAGAGGGACAGCCTCAGTGGGATTAGAGACTGGTGCCCCTTCTGGAGTCAGGGTACAGACACGGTGGACTGAACCCGCTGTGAGAACCTGACTTTGTCTGGGGAAAGGGGGCCTCACCATACAGAGGAAGCAAAGGTCGAGGGCTCCTGACTGAGCACCGCTGATGGACGTCGTCCAGTAGAACCAGAGGAAGGTGCTGACTGCACGGGAACAAGTCTGTTCTGTTCCAGGCTGTTCTTAGCAGAGTATAACCGCTGAAAGTAAAAAGGTGCAGGGAAGCAGAACGCTGCTGATAGCTGCAGCTCAGGTTTATGAAGAACTTCACAGGTTCTGGGGCCATGGTCTCAGACATGAGGTCAGTTCTTCTCCTGTTCATTTGGTCACTGATCACTACAACAGCAGACTGTTAAAACCCCTGTAGGACTCATGAATCCTCAGATGGCTGTTTGGAAATGGACCCTGGTCCTGGAGCGGTGGAGGGTTCTGAAGTAAAAGCTCGCCACTCTTGGGTTCACACTTGGGTTCCCTGTGAACAGCAGGTGGATCGTTAGGAGCTGTGAGCTTTGCTCAGAGGCTCCTCGGCAGTGAACAAACACTGACTGACCACATCCGCTCAGCCGATCCTGTAATCCTGCACCTGCGGATTAGAGAGCACACAGATTATCCCCTTCACACACTGTTTATCCTCTGTGTGTTAACAGGATCCAGGACTTTATGTTGCCGGGCGGATTAACAGCTGTGTTTCTTTCCAACCGGAGGACTTCAGATCACTGAGTGTGTTCATGTTTGGCTTCATGCCTGCAAGCACACACATGCTTGTGTGTACAGGAGTGTGAGAGAAACCAGAGACTGGCTGAAAACTCGTGCTGCAGCAGTGAACACGCCTTCAGCTGTTTGTTTGGGAGACGCTTCCAATGTTTGATGATGGCTCACTTAAAAAAAAGACACGATTGTCTTTATTGATCCTCAGAGGGGAAAAGAAGAAAATAAAATTGAATAGAGGTGTATCAAGTAAAAATAGAAGCTATTCAAATTATATAGTGCTCCATTCAGTCACCACAGGTGTGTCTGTGTGTGTGTGCAAAGTCACGTTTCCTGTCTTGCCAGCTCTCAGCATTGTGGTTCTGTCTCAACTTCGGTCTGGGTCACCAGGAGAATCCAGATGCTGGTATTGTGGAAGACAACGAGTCAGAGTGTAACTCTGTCTGGTCAAACGATCAGTGAACGTTCCAGCTGCTCCTCTGCTGCAGGAACAGGAAATGCTTCAGCAGTGAACAGGAAGCTGCTGAGGAGCCTCTGAGAGACCAAATGTCATTTAGACGACGTCCTCGCCAATTCAGAGAGCCATCAGTCTGATCCTGAGAGTCTCTGTCAGAGTGTTCCTGTGTGTGTGTGTGTGTGTGTGTGTGTTCGGTCTATTACAGCTTCATATTGCAGCTGCTGCCTCACTGCGTTAAAACGCCTGTTAGAGGGGAATTTATGTCAGTGAGCTGCCATTAGCTCAGATATATGACACACACACACACACACACACACAGTAACATACACTCTAACACAGAGGGGGGGGCAGAGATCATAGGGGGTGCCCAAAGCTTTATCTGTTTTGAGGTTGTCAAAAAAACATTTAAATAAATCGTGATAACAAACTAGATAATTTATACAAGTCTATATAAATTTTTTTCCTCACTTTAAATAGTAGGCAGACTACTTAGTAGTAGGGCTGTAATGGTTTTGAAACAGAGACCAAAATCCTGACACAAAAGTCCATGATTCTGTGTCACGGATCCGAGAGATAGAACCACACACACCCGCTCGCATGTGGATCGAAACTGAAGCTAACATTTCCTGCGTGTCCGTTAACGTAATACCAGACGACCTCTCCCTCACCCTTTGTCTGCAAAATGCTAAAGTGGTTTGCCAAATATACTTTGGCAGGTGCAACTATACCTGTCCGGCCCACCCAAGTAAAGTATAGGCCTATGTTGAAAACACTTAAGCACACACAACACACACACCACACACACACACACACACGTCGTGTTCTCTGGGAGGCAGTAACTTCCTGCTTCATCAGTCTGCAGCAACCCAACGCTGTGGTTCCCCCCCCCCCACCTCAAAGACTGCTGGAAGGACGACGTCCCTGCAGACGCACCTGCTTTCCTCACGCAGCTCGTACCGACACTCACCTGACTGCCCAGGTCGGCCATGATGCAGCCCACCTCTTCTTCACCTCCTGTATGTTTTTAACCTCGTGTGGAAAATATCCTGAATTAAACTCTTTCCCTTTCAGCCCGTGGGACAGGTGACCAAGAAGTCAGCGAACCACAGATGTCAGTCTTTTAAAAAATTATTTCTGCTTTTTACAAACTGTTAAAGAGAAACCGAAGTTTGAATTATTCATCTGCCGGAGACTCTCGGCTCTTCGGCTTCATTAACCGACTCTCATCTTGAACGCAGCCTCTTCACATCAGAGCTGCTAAATGACTCATTGACCTTCTCCGCTCGCCAGCTGGTTCCTCATTGGCTGCGTCTGACCTTGCTGTGCTTTCATGATGAGAGGAGGGCTTCAGTGATTGGCTGAGAAGCAGGAAGCAGTGACTGAATGCATTAGTGTCATTAGAGCAACACTCTGCGTTAATACAACACTTGATTATCACACACAGAAACAACAGAGAGCAACCGTCTCCGAGCTGATGCTGATGCTGCAGGGACGCTAACAAGACACAGAAAAGACAAATCCATCAAGGAAGGAGGGAGTGAAGAAGTGCAGGAAACAAAAAGGAGGACAAGGTAAAGACAATGAGAGATGAACACAAAACAGACATCTGAAGAACACAAACAAAGGTAAAGGAGGACGAAGAGGAACTTGAAGAAACAAGAAGTCAAAGAAGATAAACCACACAAAGCTGTGTGTTCCACCTGAAGATCACCTGACCGACCTGCTTCCTGTCAGCTGTACAGGCAGATCCATCTGTTAACGTCATGTTATCACACAGACGGACTGTCTCCACCTCCTCTCTGTTTCATGGACCAAGTTTTAGAGATACCAAGAAAAGTTGTTTTGCTATAAACCCTCTGATTGCTGATTGGACAGGCCCAATTAGCGCATAAGGTGAGCGTCCAATAAGAGCTCAGACAGTAAGTGCTGCTACGGATCGTCGTCTGTGCTCTCTAATGAAGTTCAACAAACTAAAGCAGGAACTGTAGCTGGGGGGACGGGGGCTGTCAGTGCTGGTTGACCTTTGTGACCTCGACTGTCTTTGGGCTGTTCTGCTTCAGTAAATACCATGGTAACAACACATCATCGTCATCATCATCATCGCCGCCCGGCAACAGGAAACAGTCGCAGAGACGTGCTAATTTAACCAGTTGGAGGGCGAGAGAGTGTTTTAACCAATTATCACCCAGCAGTGACAACCACACACATGCGCAACCTCGCACACACACACAACTACACACAAACACCACACACATACAACATGCACACACGCACACACGCAAACAATGTAAACTGACACCAGGAGTAAAAACATTAAACAGATTAAAGTTTATTATGTCCTCTCTCTCTCTCTCTCTCTCCGTCTCGCTCTCTCTAATCACTAACAGTAGAAGTCTCTCGCCCTTTTTCCTTACAGGAACATGAGGTTAGGATCAATCTGCAGTCACATCTTTAAAGGACACGTCAACCAGAAGCCAAGGGTTCTGTGGTCGAGGTACGGGATTAGAGAAGCCAAGGGTTCTGTGGTCGAGGTACGGGATTAGAGAAGCCAAGGGTTCTGTGGTCGAGGTACGGGATTAGAGAAACCAAGGGTTCTGTGGTCGAGGTACGGGATTAGAGAAACCAAGGGTTCTGTGGTCGAGGTACGGGATTAGAGAAACCAAGGGTTCTGTGTTCGAGGTACGGGATTAGAGAAAGCAAGGGTTCTGTGGCCGAGGTACGGGATTAGAGAAACCAAGGGTGCGTTCTGATCGCCCTGTAGTTCCCTGCTAAGTGGACTGCATAGGGTATTCGGCCATTTTAAGTGAGATTCCAAACCGCAGGGAGCACAACATGTTCACTTCAAAGTGCACTGTGAACTGTGTAGGGAAGAAGGGAACAATGGTTCATCAATTCGCAGGAAGTTGACAAGAAAACAAGGGTACTGTGGTCATGGTAGGGGTTTAGAGAATCCAAGGGTTCTGTGGTCGAGGTAGGGATTAGAGAAAGCAAGGGTTCTGTGGTCGAGGTACAGGATTAGAGAAAACAAGGGTTCTGTGTTCGAGGTACAGGATTAGAGAAAGCAAGGGTTCTGTGGTCGAGGTACAGGATTAGAGAAAGCAAGGGTTCTGTGGTCGAGGTACAGGATTAGAGAAAGCAAGGGTTCTGTGGTCGAGGTAGGGATTAGAGAAAGCAAGGGTTCTGTGGTCGAGGTACAGGATTAGAGAAAGCAAGGGTTCTGTGGTCGAGGTACAGGATTAGAGAAAGCAAGGGTTCTGTGGTCGAGGTACAGGATTAGAGAAAGCAAGGGTTCTGTGGTCGAGGTACAGGATTAGAGAAAGCAAGGGTTCTGTGGTCGAGGTACAGGATTAGAGAAAGCAAGGGTTCTGTGGTCGAGGTACAGGATTAGAGAAAGCAAGGGTTCTGTGGTCGAGGTACAGGATTAGAGAAAGCAAGGGTTCTGTGGTCGAGGTAGGGATTAGAGAAGCAAGGGTGCTGTGGTCGAGGTAGGGATTAGAGAAAGCAAGGGTTCTGTAGTAGTGATGGCAAGTTCTACTCTTTTGACGGACTCGAATCTTCAAATCTCGTTCATTAAAATGAACTAATCTTTTTTTGAGTCGTTCATTTGAACTAGGCTGGTTATTGTGGCGCAGCAGCCCTCTAGTGGGCGATTAAAAAACAGTGCCGTTCTCAAACATGGAAGGCTGCCTGGCTTGCTATAATATAATGCACAAATTCACCTCTTGATCTTGGTAGGGATTAGAGAAAGCAAGGGTTCTGTGTTCGAGGTACGGGATTAGAGAAAGCAAGGGTTCTGTGGTCGAGGTAGGGATTAGAGAAAGCAAGGGTTCTGTAGTCGAGGTACGGGATTAGAGAAACCAAGGGTTCTGTGGCCGAGGTACGGGATTAGAGAAACCAAGGGTTCTGTGGCCGAGGTACGGGATTAGAGAAACCAAGGGTGCGTTCTGATCGCCCTGTAGTTCCCTGCTAAGTGGACTGCATAGGGTATTCGGCCATTTTAAGTGAGATTCCAAACCGCAGGGAGCACAACATGTTCACTTCAAAGTGCACTGTGAACTGTGTAGGGAAGAAGGGAACAATGGTTCATCAATTCGCAGGAAGTTGACAAGAAAACAAGGGTACTGTGGTCATGGTAGGGGTTTAGAGAATCCAAGGGTTCTGTGGTTGAGGTACAGGATTAGAGAAAGCAAGGGTTCTGTGTTCGAGGTACAGGATTAGAGAAAGCAAGGGTTCTGTGGTCGAGGTAGGGATTAGAGAAATCAAGGGTTCTGTGGTCGAGGTAGGGATTAGAGAAATCAAGGGTTCTGTAGTAGTGATGGCAAGTTCTACTCTTTTGACAGACTCGAATCTTCAAATCTCGTTCATTAAAATGAACTAATCTTTTTTGAGTCGTTCATTTGAACTAGGCTGGTTATTGTGGCGCAGCAGCCCTCTAGTGGGCGATTAAAAAACAGTGCCGTTCTCAAACATGGAAGGCTGCCTGGCTTGCTATAATATAATGCACAAATTCACCTCTTGATCTTGGTAGGGATTTGAGAAAGGAAGGGTTCTGTAGTCGAGGTAGGGAAAGCAAGGGTTCTGTCGAGGGACGGGATTAGAGAAAGAAAATTTTCTGCAGTCGAGGTAAGAGGTGGAGGTATGGGATTAGAGAGAATAAGGGTTCTGTGGTCGAGGTATGGGATTAGAGAGAGCAAAGGTTTTGTAGCCGAGGTAGGCTGTTCAAGAAAACTGTGTTCTACACATACACACGTAAGAAACATACAGATTAAGTTAATAAAGGTTAGAGTTTTCTATATAAAGAGAATCATGACTGTCCTCAAATATTTTCATCGAAGGTCCGACTGAAACTGAAACTGACTCTTTCAGAATGGTCTGTCTTCTCACTGAGTGGACCCACACTGAATAAAATACTATAAAAGAAATCCAGCCATGGTTCCAAAGTAAGGCGGGGACCAGGTTATTATAGAGCACTGAGGTTACCTAGGGCGCCCCCGGTGGTGGGCGTTGGCTGCCCTCAAATGAAAAACTAAATAAAATAAATTTACCGCTGGGCTTTATCTTATTTTCTGGCATGAGGTAATAACTGAACAAAGAAAGAGAAAGAAATCCTCTTTGTGCTCCTGTTCCTTGGTTTTCTGCCGTGCGCTCCGACAGTGGAGGTTTCGGTATGTAAGACGAGCCAGCGACACGTTATTTCTTCACAGTGAAAGATCCAAGCCTTCAGGTGCAAAGAGAAAAGAGGAGGTGGAAAGGAAAGCCCAAAATACAGGTGTCGTCTTTTGTCACCATTAAAAAGACTAATTTTGTGTGCCGATGTTTCGTTTGTAGCAGCTAGCTAGCTAAGTAAGTAGCAATAAAGCTAACACTAGGATTATTGAGGAGTCTGATGAAGGAAGCTGCTACGACAGCGTCTGCCTCTCTATATAAATAAAAACAAACGCATCAACAGCTCAGTAATCATTGGCTCTCGACCGCGTACAGTGCTGCCTTCTCTACAGAGACTTCATGCAGGAGGGTCGAAGTGTGGATGGACCGGAGGTCTTGAATTCAGCACTCCGGCTACAGCCACTGAAACTCCGTCTGCAGGTGAGATCAGCTAATTAAGTTATTGATGTTAATAAACATGCGTAACTCACCCTGCACATCTGGAATGTTCTGTCCACTGATGGAAGAGAAGGAATCTGTTTTATTATGAATAAAACTTCTGAACGTGTTTAACCCTTCAGAGACACAAAGCCACGGGAACTGGAGCTTCTTTTCTCCGATGGGACAAATACCAGAATTATCTTTTATTAAACGCTTTCTGACACACTTGCATTATCATGGTAACACTAGCCCAAAAATATACTGAATCTTAAATATGATTTCTTTATTAAGAAAGGGAACTGATCAGTGTTAGACTGCAGCATCTGGATTCATTCAGGTTGTCTACAGGACACAGCGCAGCTAGAAAAAGGAACCTAGATTATAATAATAATACATTTTATTTGTGGGTGCCTTTCATAGCACTCAAGGACACCTTACAGATTAAAACAGTTAGAATACATTTCAAGGAGGCAATACAAAAATCTAAACAAGACACAATGTAAAGATTAAGATAAAAGAGAATAGAGAATTTTTTTTTTATTTAAAAAAGAAATAAGAGAAAGCAGTTCATCATGAAGCCGGTGGAAGGTGGAGTTATGTGGAGTAGGCCTTTCGAAATAAGTGGGTTTTGAGCGAAGTTTTAAAGGAGGATAGGGACTCAGTCGTACGGATGGATAGGGGGAGGGAGTTCCAAAGGAGAGGTGCACAACAGCTGAAGGCTCTGAACCCCATAGTGGACATGCGGGCAGAAGGAATCACTGGCAGAGAGAACATCCAGACGTGTAGATGTACTGCAAGATTTGAGTTCTACGGGCTGTCTTCTATGTTTTCTTTTATAAAGAAGTATAAATACTATGAAAATTAGTGGACAAAGACTATTAATCATATTCGGTGCATGCTGCTGGAGCCAGAAAGATTTATTAACTCTGTTGTGTTCAACCTGTTGACAGGCTGTTGTCATTTATACAATAAGAAGATATATTTTTCTTTGAAGCTTCAGGTTTGGATCAAGGTTCGTCTTTTTATTCTCTCTCCTTCAGATTTTATTTTACAGGTCTGTTATATATAAGTGAAAAACAGTGTTGCTGATAATCTTTATTTATTTATTGTGATTTTATATATATGTATTTATTAAGAGAACTAAAGGAGAACATTTAGAGTATTGACCCCTATTATATACAGGATGACTAAAACTGAATGAAATGACCTCTGAAGTTAAAGTGTATGATCCAGTCAGTAATGCTTTTATTTTGTAAGGGACCATATTAAAACTTTTTTGGTGTTTAGTAGCAGTTTCTGATGCTTGGGAAAAAAATAGGGGTCGTTTTAGACAAAGTGTCAAATAAATGTAAAAATCTGTAAACATAAATAAAATTATCTTAAACTAAAATAAATTTAAGTCTATCATGTATTTAAGCGCTACTGTATCTGCTCACTTTATTTGGGATTATTTGTGTCCTTACTCTTTATTTTAGATTTTGTAGGCTTTACGATGGATTTTGTATTAATGTATTCTCACACTTCATTTTTCTTATCTGTCTTGTGAAAATGTATTTACAGTGTGAAGCTACACTTATTAAATACAATTAAATAGAAAGTAAAAGTACATAAAAGAAAGAAAAATGTAAAACTAAAACACAACGTTTAATGTATGTTGGGTTTTATTTTTTACTTTAAATGAAAACATTAAATGAAGTTCTGTTTTAGTGATAATAATAGTGATGCGTGTGCAGCAGTGTGGAGGTATGTTCTGCTACAAACCACAGCAAACGGCAAACAAAGAGACTGCAGCTGTCTGAATGTACCGG